>NC_088871.1:37076779-37269279 GCF_032884065.1 Artemia franciscana
CTTTTGATTATTTCCATGTTTTTGTAAGGTTACCACAAGTTTCAGTGAATTTATTTTGGAAATATTTTTTTTTTACATCTCTCAGTAATTTGTTCAGGGTTCTCTATAATTTTCTTTTGTTCTCTATATTGTTTTATTTTCTTTGTTCTTCGTTTCTTTGTTCTTTTATTTGTTCTTTATATTTGTTTTTTATTTGTTCTTTATATTTGTATTATTTTCTTTGTTCTCTATAATTCTTATAAATTCTTAAGCAAATCGGATCATTCCCATTATTTAAGGTGATTCTCCGAGGTTTGAAGCAAATTCTATTTCCTATAGCATTGAAATACGCAACGAGATTTTCTCCTTTCTCATTGGCTTAATTGCTCTCTTGAGGGTTGTACCAGAATATTTAAATACTGTTGTTTATTACGATCGGATTTAAAGGGAATTTAAATTTTTTTCACATGTCTAATTGGTAACAGCTGACCATTGAAATTTGGTTGGTTACAAGTCAGATAACAGTTTAGCATTTGAATTTTCACAATGGGCAGAAAAAAAATAAGAACAAATAAAGGATGGGAAAACCTGAGACATCGGTAAGTTCTATTCCAACGTTATTGTAGATTATATTACTTTTATTCATGTACAAGTTACATTTTCAAACAGTTCGTGGTAACGAACTGTAGTAAGGAGCGAAGGGGCTCAATAGTAACCAAAACACTAAAAAACGAAGTTTTGATACAAATAGTTACATCAAAAGAATTGCATTTTAATGCTGATTTTAAATATATAAGTTTCATCAAGTTTAGTCTTACCGGTCAAAAGTTACGAGCCTGAGAAAATGTGCCTTATTTTAGAAAATAGGCGGAAATACCCTCTAAAAGTCACATAATCTTAACAAAATCACACCATCAGATTCAGCGTATCCGAGAACCCTACTGTAGAAGTTTCAAGCCCCTATCATAAAAAAGGTGGAATTTTGTATTTTTGCCAGAAGACAGATAACGGGTGCGTATTTTTTGTTTTTTCTTTGTTGTTTTTTTCCTCAGGGGTGATTGTATCGACCTAGTTGTCCTAGAATGTCGCAAGAGGGTTCATTCTAACGTAAATTAAAAGTTCTAGTGTCCTTTTTAAGTGACCGAAAAACTGGAGGGCACCGAGGCCCCCTCCAACGCACAGTTTTCTCCAAGGTCACCGGATCAAAATTTTGAGATAACCATTCTGTTTAACTCAGTCAAAAATCTAATAAATATGTCTTTGGGGATGACTAAATCCACCTCAGTTCCCGGGGGAGGGGCGGCAACTTATAAACTTAGACCATTGTTTACACATAGTAGTTGTTAATTATGAAGTGTACAGAGGTTTTCAGGGGGACTTTTTTGTGTTGGGGTTAGGGTGGGTCGGGGGGGCAGGTTACGTGGGAGGATCTTTCCATGGAGGAATTTTTCGTGAGGGAAGAGAATTTCCATGAAGGGGTCGCAGGATTTTCTAGCATCATTTATAAAAAGACAATGAGAAAATATTTTTTTTCAAATGGAAGTAATGATCAACATTAAAACTTAAAACGAGCATAAAATATTACTTAAATAAGGGGGTTTGTCTCTTCCACAATACTTGCTCTTTACGCTAAAGTATTTTTAGTAACTTCAATTAGTTATTCTACGGCCTTTGTGATTCAAGGGTCATTCTGAAAGATTTGGGACAAAATTCAAGCTTTAGTGTAAAGAACGAGGTATTGACGAGGGGGCAAACTCCCTCATATACGTAATAAAAATACACACATATATAAGTTCGTTACATAAGCTAATTCGTAAGGTACGTATGTTTATTACTAACAAAAACGTTTGTAAAAATATAATAAAAAAAAATCTAGTTGTATTTTTAAGTAACCAAACATTTGGAGGTAACTAGGCCTCCTTTCCCCCCCCCCCCCCTTTTTTTTAGCGAAATCGTCCGATCAAAACTATGAGAAAGCCATTTAGCTTGTAATTAACATAAAATTGCTTCTCCAAACTAAACATCCGTATGATATATGGGTAGATTATAGCAAAATATATCGTGCAGAGTACATTCCGGCAGAATATGCTTCAATCTTTTGAGGATGCCAACTCCACGTGCAACTTTGGTGGAGATAATGTCGCTATGATGCTTCCACGATAGATTTGAATCAATATGGAAGCCGAGGTACCGCAGCTTTTCACCTAATAGAACTTTACTACTTATATCAACAGAATCACCCACTCTACAAAATGTCAGTAAGAATTTTTCTTTACATTCACACACAGCAAACTTAAACTTGTAAACATCTCTAATCTTTTGAGAGTAATATGAGCTTTTACTATTAAATCATCTGCGGATTTTGCAAATACTGTTAGCAATATATGTATCCTTTAGATAAACGCGCGTCTTGTTCACATAAACTGAATAAAGTAAAGGGCCCAGCACAGACATTTGCTATTTATAATGTTAGATATTGTCGTATGAGTGTCTACACCAGGTAACTACTTTACCCCATGAAATACAAGGCTATCAAGCATGGACTCCTGATCATAATTATCAAGCTTTTTTTCTATTCTACTAATCCTCTCCTCCAAATTTTCAATTTGAAATCTCAGACTAACAAGAGCCTGCTCGATTTTGCAAACTTTGGATTAAACTTGAGCGTGATTGAATCATAAACCTGGCTGATTATCAGTTCAATACCTTCTTTGTTCAATGAATTTGGGTCATTGGGTCATTGGACGGTTAATTCGAAAAAATGAGGTATTTTTAAGTTACGAAGGAGTGATCGAATCTTAACCCTTTCATGCCTGTGGTCACCATACGGATACCGCTCGCCTCCTATTTTTTTTCTCTCGACTCGACAAAGTCACAACCGTGATTTCTTTTCCACTAGATAGCGCTTGCTTGACTCTGTCGCGTTTGAATTTATTGTCCCTCAAGGCTTTACCTGAGCGGTCGAGCGAGCGTCCAAGTTAAGACAAAATATAAAATGTCGAAAAAGAGGAAAGGTGCAGATTTCGACCTCGATGACCTGGACGTTTCTGGTAAGTTCAGAGCCTGATTATGATCTTATTTTGTAGCTAAGAATGCATTCTTTCGAATGAGATATCACTAGTCTAATTCTGAGCTGTAGTTTAGCCGCAAACAAGGTTGCTAACGATCGGTTACCAAATGGTCACGTCAGGCATTCAGTGCCAAACCATACCTAGGCAGATTTGTACAGCAAACGAGGCAGCAAGTCCTTTTTATGATCGGGAATAGGCACATTTTATTTCTGTTCCTCCTTTTTACTGAAACAAGGGTAAAAAACCTATTTTGTGGGATGCCTCAGGCAAGTGTTGAGGCCAATGGCCTATTTTATTGCAATATACTATTATTATTGTTATTATTAAGTGATGTACTTGCCTTGAATTTCTTTTCAGCTGATCCAAGCACGAGCTCTGACTCCATGAGAGGTCATGGTCCCAAGCCCTTGGAAGAGAGACGTGATCAAGGAAAGCAGTAGAAGAGTTACCAAGAAAATGACTGCAGAAGAAGCAGCAAGGCTTTTATTCATACCTGATTGTGATTCAGATCTCGATATCTCTTCCGACGACGTCGACCCAAACTGGGCTCCAGGCAATCCAGATCAAGAATTTCAGCCTTTACGTTCTCTCAACTGTTATGGCAATGAAGACGGAAGAGATGAAGAGGATATCGACCACACAGATGACATCCCTTTAGCAATGCTTGGCAGGTTCGAGTTAGACAATGGCGATGACACGGATCAATTCGATTTGCCTCTCCCGGGCTTGAATGATACAACAGCGTCAAACAGTTCTTCAAGCACATCATCAGCACCAGTGTCAGCTTCTTCTGCAATACAGTCAGCAACAGTTACTGCACCTGCTGAACCCTTTGTCCTTACAAGAGCTAAAAAAAATGCTCCTTCCCAAGCAGTGGCCGGTCTAGTAACTCCAACTGATGCTCCTCAGGTCACGGCAAAACCAGTAGCAAAAAAGAAGGTAGCGAAGGAGGCAAAGCAATACAAGTGGATAAAAACGGAGCCCGAACCTCGAAATATTACATGGAAGGGTTCTATGCCACACTATGACGAGGTACAAACGCCCCTTGATCTCTTCCGAATGTTTATCACAGAAGACATTCTTTCAAACATTGTGGACCAAACGAATCTGAATGCCATGAGAAAGAAGAATCTTGCTCTGAAACTTTCCCTTGAAGAGCTGCGCAGATTTCTTGGAGTTCAAATGCTTATGAGCATTCTCAAACTTCCGGCTATTAGAATGTACTGGGAGAATGGAATACGATATTCCCCGGTGGCTGATACCATGAGCAGAGATAGGTTCATCAGCTTGAGGTTTTTTTTCCACATTTGCGATGACACCTTAATGATACCGAAAGGGGAGGTTGGTCCAGATAAACTGTTCAAGATCAGAAGACTATACGACGCATTCAGGGAGAATCTGAAAAAAATAGACCCTGAAGAGATCCAAAGTATTGACGAATAGATGATCCCATTCAAAGGAACAATTGGATTTCGACAGTACTTGAAGGACAAGCCCCACTCGTGGGGTGTAAAGGTTTTCACGAGAGCCGGCATCAGCGGAATAGTGTATGACATAGAGATATATACAGGAAAAGGAGCTGTTGAAATTTCTGAACTTGGCCAAGGTACTGACGTTGTCCTTCGGCTTGTAGAAAATCTGCCAAGGTTCATGAACTTCAAGTTGTTCTTTGATAACTTCTATACTGGCATCGATCTCATTCACAAGCTCCGGGTTGAATATGGCATCGAGTCATGTGGTACGATACGCAGCAACAGAATGAGGGGCGCTGTTCTAGATACCGACGCCAGCATGAAGAAGAAAGGACGAGGGTCGGTGGACTTCCGTTTTGAAAGACATTCAGAAGTATCGGTAGTGAAATGGTATGACAACAAAACAGTCCATTTGGCTTCTTCATACTGTGCAGTCACCCCAATTGATAAGTGTCAGAGATGGGATGGCACAACACGGAAATACGTCGAAGTTGATCGCCCCCGAATCGTCCGTGACTACAACAAATCAATGGGGAGCGTAGATCTTGCTGACATGTTCCTGGAACTTTACAGGACTGACATTCGCTCTAAGAAATGGTATATGAGGATTGTGTACTACTTCTTTGACATGGCTGTGAACAACGCCTGGCTGATACACCGCCGACAGTGTAAGCAGATCAATGTTCAGCACATGTCTCTGCTGTACTTCAAAATGGACATTGCTAGTGGGTTGGTTCTTACTGGCGTATCTCAAAGTCCTCGAGTTGGAAGACCATCCTTATCAGTGACCATGCGCAATACGACTACCTCGCGAGACGGTATGCCTTCGGAATCAGAGAGGTTTGACCAGACCTTGCATTTTCCGGATACGACTGAAAAGGGAAGGTGTCGCTATGAGAAGTGCGTTAGGGGTGGAACCAGTCGAATCATGTGTTCGAAGTGCAAAGTTCGACTGTGTTTGAACTCAGATCGCAACTGTTTCACAAATTTTCACCTAAAATAGTATCTGTATATACCTGACGTGACCATATGGTAACCATTCACATTTTGGATATGGAATGAAATAAAAATTTAAAAAAAATAAACCTGTTCTAGTTGAACCTCCAGGATCACTCTCTGCTATTTTCAGAATTTTTACGCAACTCCTTCTTGGTTCAGGTCTGAAAGGGTTAATGAAATCTCATATTTAGAAGGATCTTGCAACTCAGATCTTTTATTTTAGATCTGGCTGAATCCAGTTTCATTGGGAGGAATTGTGGGGGGGACCGGAAATCTTGGAAACGCTTAGAGTGGAAAGGTCACGATGAAATTTGGTGGGAAGAATAAGCACACATCCAAGATACGTGACTGACATAACTGGACCGGATCCTCACTCTTTGGGAGAGTTGGGGGGGGGGTAATTCTGAAAAATTAGAAATATGAGGTATTTGTAATTTATGAACTGGTGATCAGATCTTAATGAAACTTGATATTTAGAAGGATCTTGTGCTTCAGCACTCTTATTACGAATACCGACCAGATCCGGTGACAGTAGGCGGAGTTGGATGGGGAAACCGAAAATCTTGGAAAATGATTAGAGTGAAGAGATCGGGATGAAACTTGGTGGGTAGAATAAACAAATATTGTAGATACGTGATTGACGTAACCGGACTGGATCCGCTCTCTTTGGGGAAGTTAGGGGGGTCTAGTGCTTTGGCGATTTCGGTGCTTCTGGACGTGCTAGGACAATAAAGATTGGCAGGCATGTCAGGGACCTGCACAAACTGACTTGATAAAGTTGTTTTCTCCGATTTGACCATCTGAGGGGGGCTGAAGGGAGAGGAAAAATTAAAAAAATGAGGTATGTTTAACTTACCAGTGGGTGATCAGATCTTAAGGAAATTTGATATTTAGAAGGACCTGGTGTCTTAGAGCTCTTATTTTAAACCCCGACCGGCATTAATTATCTGATTTTCCTTTTCAATCAATCCATTGATTCTTAGAATTTTGCTAGAGCTCATACCATATGAGCTCTTGGTTCTTCCGACCTCGTCATAAGTGCCATATGAGCTCTTAGCTCTTGTTTTTTTTTTCAGGAAGAAAAACTTGCCCGAACAAGAAAGTTTACCAGAACAAGAAAAATTTCCAGTGTCTCCAAATTGTTCCAGGCTTTCCAAAACTCCGAATCCGGCTTTAACTATTATAGATGATTCTACGGTTAGTAAAAATGCGCCATCTGGTAGCTCTTGCGATTTTGGTTCGCCAGGAGAACACTTTGGAATCGATTTGTCTGGAATTCCAGATGTAAATTGTATAGTCAACTTGCGTCATCTGCTTAGTGAGTTTATAGAAGCAATAAAACATCAGTTCAATTGCAAGGACGGGAAATCAAAGCTTTGCGTGAAAGAAATTAAAAACACTGGACTCCAAACAAAGCTCGTCGTTATCTGCCAAGACTGTGGCTGGAAAAAGCGAGTAGAAGGTGAGCCGGAAGCCCCCCTCACTACTGTAAAAGAATACCTAACAAATTTCAGTGAACAGATATTAGGTAACAAAAAAGAGAAGATCAGCAATTTACGAGGCAACGTGAACGTGAAAGCTGTATGGGGTATCATGGGGACCGGAGGAGGCTACGCATCTTTGAACGAATTATTAAGTGTATTGGGAATAAAAAATATGAATCCGAAAACGTTTATGAATTTAGAACGCTTAGTTGGTAACGCATGGATGGATGCACTATCAGATGTCTTAGAAGAAAATGGTCGTGAATCCTTGAAATTAGCCATTCATGAGGACAGGTTTATCAACGATTTTTTCTGGACTAAGGTCATCTGTGATGGTGGCTGGAATAAACGCAGCAAAGGACACGATTATACTGCAAAAGGTTGTGTTGGGGTAATCATTGATGCCTTTACGAAAAAATTATTATATGTAGGAATAAGAAATAAATATTGTTACCTCTGCTTCAGCTCAAAGAAGGCAAACCAGAAAGTGAAAGATCATGTTTGCTTTATGAACTACAATGGTCCCTCGAAGAGCATGGAAACCGACATTCTTGTTGAAGGTTTTCGCCAAAGTGAAGCCATGCATAACCTTCAGTATTTACAATACATCGGAGACGGCGATTCTAGTGTTTTTTACAAGCTAAGACAAAGTGTTTCATACGGATCATATATCCAAAAAGAAGAATGTGCCAATCACGTGACCAAGAACTATACAAAATACCTCCATAATGTTGTGAAGACAAAAAAAGGGATGCACAGCAAATTTCTTTCAAATGACATAATTCTAAAGCTAACCAAAAATCTACGAGGTGCAATAAAAAAGAACTCGGCTGATGGTGGGTCTGCCGAAAATCTAAGACAACTCTTACGAAGAGGCCCAGAGCATGTGTTTGGTAATCATAAAGAGTGTGATTCTGGCTGTGCCAAAAAGAATGGGGTCTTAGAAACTGTGGAGAACCGCTATAATAACCTTCCGAAAACTATTTTGGAGGATGTAAAAGCTGGCGTGGAAAATATTTGTAAAAAAGCGGACTTATTAAGAAACGATGCAACGACCAATCTTGCCGAGAATTATATGTCTGTTGCAGTGAAATTCGTAGGCGGAAAACAAATAAGCCGCTCGAAACGATGGTCATACCATGCTAGGATAAGTGGAGCAAGCCTATCCTACTCCTTGGGCCCGAAATGGCAATCTTCTACATGGAAAAAAACATTTGGCTACAGTCCTTGCAAAATAACAAAAAAATACACGGTGAAAACTTCTAATCTTCGGAAACGGACAAAAACAAATCAGAAAAGATATTACGCAACCATGGGTGGGAGATATATGGCCAAAAAGAAAGAGAATCGGAGTTTGCCTAAAGGCGATCAAAATTACGGACCAAATTGCAACAAGCCTGATATGAATCCAGAGGAATTTGAAATCGCAAAAGCTGATTATGTTGCAAAAAATATGAATCTGGATGGAGCCAAACTGCAGGAGATCTACGTAAACACAATGGGGCAAAATGATAACTGGATATTTGAGAGGAGCAAAAGGATTACTGCCACTTATTTTCATAGAATAGCTTCTCGCAAAAAAAATACTCCAACCGCACCCATAGTCAAGAATATCCGAATTAATTCTAATTTCAAATCTATTCCAATGCTTAGGGGAATTCAACTGGAGGCTATTGCACTGACGGCGTACGAGCAGAGAGAGGGAGTATCATTAATAAAAGGAGATCAAATGGGACTACTCATTCATCCAAATATCCAGTTTCTTGGAGCTTCTCTTGATGGTCGCTTAGAAAACGGCACACCAGTTGAAGTGAAGACTGTCCATAATATTCCCAGAGGAATGACCATAAGGGAAGTGGCATCCCAAAAAGGATTGGTAAAGAATTTTTTCCTATGGTCACACAATTCAAAATTGGAGTTAAAGAAAAATCACAAATACTATGCTCAAATTCAAGGTCAGCTAGAAATCACCAATCATGAAGAATGTCACTTGGTGGTATATCACCATGAGCATGATGTGGAAATTTTAACTATTCCGAGATCAAAAGAATATTTTTTGTCCATATTACCAAAGCTTCAGGAGTTTTGGAGCGATTGTTTACTTCCGGAGATATTAGACTCGCGATTGATTAGGAACATGCCACTTAGAGAGCCTGCCTTAGTCCGGGCTGCAGCAAATCGCGGAATGAAACGGCCTTTGGAGCCAGAAGACAGTGGATGTGAGAAAATTACTTGGTCCGACACTGAAAGTGAATATTGAAAGTGGATTTTTCATTGACATGCGAATAGTATAGAGATTGTTTAGGGGTCATAATGTATTAGTAGCAGTATTGTTAACCTTAACCTATTAGGGTTGTTTGAATAGTAGACTATTATAGGTTAACTATTAGTGCTGGTGAATAGCATATAAATATTAGTAAGTAAATTCTATTTGAAAAATTTCAGCATTCTGTCGAAGTCCAAACCATGTTGATAAGTAAACTCTAATTACGTTGAGATTTAGTTGCTACTTTAGGCACTTCCAGGTAAGCTAGGACAGCTAAATTTGGCAGGCGTATCAGGGAGCGGACCAGATTAAATTGGAAATAGTCATTTTCCAGATCTGACCATCTGGAGGGGGTAGGGGCTGGTTAATTCGGAAAAATAATATTTTTTCGGGGGCCGGTAATATTTCAGAAAAATTTCGGTTAATAGAAAAATGAAATATTTTTAACTGACGAACGGGTGACGGGATCTTAACGAAATTTGATGTTTGGAAAAATGTTGCGTCTCAGAGCTCTTATTTCAAATCCCAACTGAATCCGGTGATATTGGGGGAATTGAGGGGGGAACCTAAAATCTTGGAAAACGCTTAGAGTCGAGAGATCAGGATGAAACCTGATGGGAAAAGTAAGCAAAAGTCATAGATACGCAATTGACATAACTAGAACGGATCCGCTCTCTTTGGGGGAGTTGGGGGGTTAATTCTGAAAAATAGAAAAAATGAGGTATTTTTAACTTAGGAAAGAGTCATCAGACCCCGATGAAATTTGATGTTTGGAAGGATATCGTGTCTCATAGCTCTTATTTTAAATTCCGACCGGATTCGGTGACATTGGGGGAGAGATGGGAGGGGGAACCTAAAATCATGGAAAAGGCTTAGAGTGGAGGGATCGGGATGAAACCTGGTGGTAAAAATAATCGTAAGTCCTAGATATGAGATTGACATAACTGGAACGGATCTGCTCTCTTCGGGGGAGTTGGGAGGAGGATTGTTAATTCTGAAAAATTAAAAAAAAAGGTATTTTCGAGTGACGAAGGAGAGATTGGATCTTATAGAAATTTGATATTTGGAAGGATATCACGTCTCAGAGCTCTTATTTTAAATCCCGACCGGATCCGGTGAAGAGGAAGTTGGGGGGGGCCTAAAATCTTGGAAAATGCTTAGAGTACAGGGGTCGGGATGAAACTTGGTGGTAAAACTAAGTACAAGTCCTAGAAACGGGATTGACATAACTGGAACAGATCTGTTCTGTTTGGGGGAGTTGGGGAGGGAGGGTTAATGCTAAAAAATAGAAAAAATTAGGTATTTTAACTTATGAAAGAGTGATCGTACCTTTATGAAATTTCATATTTAGAAGGACCTCGAAACTCAGATCTCTCATTTTAAATCCCTACCAGATTCAGTGTCATTAGGAGGGGGGACCGGCATTACTGGTACGGATCCGTTCTCTTTGAGGGAGCTAGAAGTTGTTAATTTGGGAAAATTAGAAAAATTGAGGTTTTTTTAACTTAAGAATGGATGACCAGACCTTAATAAAATTTTATAATTAGAAGAAACTCAGGTCTCAGAGCTCTTCTTTCAAATCCCGACCAGATCTTTTGACATTGAGGGGGAATTGGAGGGGGAAACTGGAAATCTTGGAAAACGCTTATAAACGGCGTAGATACGTAATTGACGTAACTGGACTGGATCCGTTTTCTTTGGGGGAGTTAGGTGGTGTGGTTCAGTGTTTTGGTGAGTTTAGTGCTTCTGGACGTGCTAGGACGATAAAAATTGGTAGGCATGTCAGGTAGCTGCACTAATTGACTTGTTACAGTTGTTTTCCCCGATTCGACCATCTTGAGGGCTGAAGGGAGAGGAAAAATTTGAAAAATTGAGGTATTTTTAACTTACGAGTGGGCGATCGGATCTGAATGAATTCTGATATTTAGAAGTACCTTGTATCTCAAAGCTCTTATTTTAAATCCCGACCAGCATTAAGCCTCTGATTTTCCTTTTAAAGCAATCTATTGATTCTTAGAATTTTGCTAGAGCTCATATCATATGAGCTCTTGGCTCTTCTTGACCTTGTCACAAGTGCCGTTTGAGCTCTTAGCTCTTGTTTTTGATGAATAGTATATAAATATAAGTAGTTTCAAAAATTTATTAAATACTCCTAAGGGGTTTCCTTCCTCCCTTACCTGTATTTATGACCCCAGGGCAAGGGTGCCTAATGTTTATTATGTACCTTCAGGAGCATATCACTTTAAATGACATTAATTTAATAAGTATATGCATTACTCCGTAAAGCAAAGTATATGATTACCCCGGTTCCAAACCGGGGTAATCAGTCATTTATGAACGAGCTTATAAATCATCAACTATATGAGATGACGGGGAAAAACCAAAATATTCTAAGATACGGCACTATTAGGAATAAAATGAGATCCCGTGGAACTAAAATGGACGAATATCCTACAACTTTAGATTTTAAAAAATAATGTTCGTATATTTTATAGGCCTACAATCGGCGTTTCTTTACTTTTAAGAGCCAATAATGTCTAAAATAATGTGTTTTAAAGAATAACGTTCTTTTTAAAAATAATATTCATACATTTTATAGGCCTACAATCGATGTTTCTTTACTTTTAAAGGCCAATATTGTTTAAAATAATGTGTTTTTAAGACTAATGTTCTTTTTAAAAATAATGTTCATACATTTTATAGGCCTATAATCAGTGTTTCTTTACTTTTAAAGGCCAATAATGTTTAAAATAATGTGTTTTTAAGAATGATGTTCTTTTTTTAAAAAAATGTTCATACATTTTATAGGTCTACAATCAGTGTTTCTTTACTTTTAAAGGCCAATAATGTTTAAAATGATGTGTTTTTAAGAATAATATTCTTTTTAAAAATAATGTTCATACATTTTATAGGCCTACAATCGGTGTTTCTTTACTTGTAAAGCCAAACTGTTATCTGCTTTGTAACCTAACAAATTCCAATTCGTATGGTGTTAAAATGATATTGCCTCAAGGTGTTGTTGCCAATTATACATGTTTTCAGCTTCCTTTTAAATCTGGTCTTAATGCTAAGGAGATGTCAACATTCTTAATGACATTCTGGCAAACCCCTCAAGGAGTGCTTAAGCCAATGAGAAAGGAGGAAATCTTGAATACTAAGAATTATTGCTAAAAATCATCTGTTATAACTACAAAATTAACAATCTTTGGGATTATTTGTCGGTATAAGATCTACAAAACGACACAAAAATCAAGGCTATATGATTAGTAAAACCCTTTTAAACAGTAAAGGAAGAATATCTTAAATGGCAAATTTTAAAGGAAACTGATGATAATAAAAAAAAAAATTCACGGCTAAAATTTTTGAAATCTTGTGGCAAATGGAGAGGCTACTTTACAATTCTCTACGTCTTCTAAAAGTAATTTTATTGCTACTTTTAAAAATTAGAGGTGTCCCCACTAATTAATTTTTTATGAAGCTCTAAAGAAAAAAAATGCAAATTTGTTCGGCTTATTCATGTCAAAGCTTTCAATGAAGCCACAGTAATTTTTTCATCAAAGAATCTGCTCGTGTCTGTTGTTAATACGCATTACACTGCTATAGGAAAATAGCATTGGCTTCAAACCTCGGAGAATCGCCTTAAGGAATTCTTATAAAGTTGATCTCTTTTATTAATACAACGCAACAAGTTAGGTTAGTGACAGGTGACATCCATGGTTTCATAGGATTATTTTTCCTTCATGGCGAACGAACCATTATACATATTTTGTCACTAGCAAAATCAGTCAATCATAGATTCTTTGAAAACTCGTATTTATATCATCCGTAAGATCTACCAAATTATTCCAATCGACTTCTACAATTGCCTGCTTAAATTCATGAAGGTTACTCGGGCTAAACACATGCATTGGACTCTTAGGAATTATTGGTGATGGCTTTTGGGGAATACAAAGATCAAATCTTGTTGCAATCCCAAAATGATCTGATACATCAGTGTCGTTTCAGAGTTCAAAGTGAAAACACATAAAACCGGATATCTTACAAACATTATTAATCCCTCTCTGACGAGTGCACATCTTAGACAAAGGATATTGTTTGCCCCGAGGCAGGGCAATGCGTCAGTGAAATGTCAATTAGATTCTTCCACTGTCCTGCTTTGAATGTTGTTGAACGATCTATGAAAGTTGGAGTGGAATTCGACAAGATTGTGAAATTGTGTTGCAAATTTTTCAGTGACGATAATATTATTGTTGCCAAAAAGACATTGTATGAGGAGGTAGTACCTGGCGAGCGATGTATCAAGCATATAAATGATAAAGATAATGTCATGGATTTTGGCAAATTGCTACAGAAGTGTAGTAAAGAAAAGCGGCAGCTACCAAAGTTTCTTATTGATGACCCACAAGAATTCCCAGCGGCATCTGAGTTAGTTGGAGCTTGCATTACTTCTGCGGTTAACCAAGTGTGCCGAATATAAAGTAAGTGTTCCAAGTGTGCCGAATAGTAAAAAATTCACTGAAAGCCTTATCGTCTCATGAAACACGTAAAAATGTAATCGAATCGGCGGTTGGCCTGGAACAATCCCTTAATATTGAAATCCGCCGAGGAAAGTCTGAGCTTCGTGTCCTAGTTAACTGCTTAAATAAAGCTGATAAGATTTCAGGATCACTGAAAAACATTGACTTGAATATGTCAGTCAAGGTGAAGGCCAAAGAATTTCTGGTCATTATCAAACGCGTTCCTGAGAAATTCAAAGCCTCGCTCACAGATATAGTGAAGAATTGTCAGAAAACCCAACGCTGCGGGTTAAGTCGAGCTTTTAAGCTATATTTCCGTTCAGACGTGGACACTGTACTTTAACAAATCCCCCTAAGCTGGGGTGCGAAAGGCTCCTAATCGAATTATATCGTGATCTTCCGCGTAGATGCTATTAATGCCAACAAGCTGATGGTCACCTGGCAAAGAATTCTCCAAGCTCTAAAGTTTGCTCCCGTTGTGGGGAGGAGGGGCATGATAGTCTGAAGGTTTCTCCCTGTCAAAAGAAAATGAGATGTGTCGTGTGCAAATCAGATAGGCATCATTGTTAATCCGTCAATTGCCCTGAAAATAGAAAATACAGCGAACGAAGACCATTAGCTCGTGATGGCCAGTAAAACTGAGGTCTCGATTTGTTCGTGGAACTTAAATGGTAAAGTTTCAAAGAATCTACCGCTGCTAGAAGAGATGTTAAGGAAATCGGATGTTTTGTGTCTTCAAGAACATTTTTATCCCAGGACAAGCTGAGTCTTCTGAATTTGTTGAATGGGTCATTATTCAGTTTCTCAGCTACCCGACGAAAAGTGCGGAGCCGCCCTTTTGGAGGTATAGCGATTGTCTGCAAACAACCAGCCACAATTATAAAGAATGCAGATTGCTTTATTAATTTCAAATAAAAAACTAGGTTTTTTAACTGAAAGTAAGGAGCGAAAGTAAAACTTAAAACGAACAGAAACTACTCCGTGTATGAAAGGGACCGTTCCCTTCTCAACTCCTCGCTTTTTACGCTAAAGTTTGACTCTTTCTCTCAATTCTACTTTATTAAACAGTAAAAAACTTTAGCATAAAGAGCGGCCGTTGAGAAGGGAACTGAGTGGCTATAACTGAAAAAAAAATCCGGGCTGCTTATGTTTCTTTAGTGCTGTCGCAAACAAATATGACAAAAAAGCTCCTCGCAAAAATGTATAATGCTGTTGTTCTTTCCCATGTTTTGTACTTGACTCCGTTCACAGCTATTCTGAATGAAAGCGATAAGAAGCAGATCAGAAAGCTGTTTTTTCGTTATGCGAAGTTTCTTCTGAGTGTTCCTATATGGTCCCGTAACAGCGTACTGAAACAAAATTATGGTGTTCTCGACCCGACAGTACATCTGGATAATTTATCTGTAAAACTGTACGGGTTATAAAATACATTCATTCATTCATTCAAAAACAACTCTTGGAGCTGAAAAATCCAAATTTGAAAAAAATATTGTCAATAAGCTTCGGTGATGAGGTGGTTGCTCGTGTGCACATATTTATAGTTGGAAATAAACCATAGGTTACAAAAAGCTGCAAAAAATTCATAGAAATACTCGTATCAAGCTCATGAAGGTTAATATTAAAATCCCCGAGCGTCATAAATGAATGTGAACCAGTTGCTAGGTTCTCCAGTTGCTTATCCAGAAGATCCATAAAGATTGGTATGGAGCCAGATGGCAGCCTACACAATATAATAACAAATATATCTTTAGGTTTTCATCAAACCTTGTTTCGTTTCATCAAATCTGCTTTCGTTTCATCAAACCTTGTTTCTGCTTTCGAGTGGAAAGCTCCTTTCTAGCAGGCAGGCAGGCACCACTTTCAAATTGAAAATGGACTAAAATCTATTAGTGTTAAATATATAAGTGTTACCCGGCCCCACAGCCAATATATCTTCTTTGAGTGATAAATAGAAAAATTGACAGAAGCAAAAAAGCGGCATTTTTCCACGGGTCCGAAAGTGCTGCCATCTATTGTTTCTACCTATTTCTGTTCGTGATTTCGGCTGGGTTTATCGTTTTTTCCGGACTTGGGATTGAGGTAGAGAAATGTTATTAGATGTACCTCTTGAACTTTAAAAGTTCTGTCATTGCTAAAGAAATGGGAGCTTATCCTTTGCTCCTTTCTAAGTGGTGACGTTAGAAATTTGGCCTACGACAAAAAAAAAACAACTTTTGAACTAAGATACATTCCTCCATGAGATATATTCTCATGAATATATATTCTCCAAAAATTCTTCCACGAGATATACTAGTTTGAAAGTTTCAAGGGGCTGACAACTTCAGTAGTAACAGAAATTACTCCGTGTATTAAAGTGGCTGTTCCCTTCTCAATGCCCCGCTCTTTACGCTAAAGTTTTTTACTGTTTTGTAAAGAAGAATTGAGAGAAAGAGTCAAATTTTAGCGTAAAGAGTGGGGCGTTGGGAAGGGAACAGCCACTTTCATACACGGAGTAATTTCTGTTCGTTTTAAGTTTTAATGTCGCTCCTTACTTTCAGCTAAAAAAATAATATTTTTTTTATTTAATAACGAATAGACACAAATGAGTTTCGGGTCCAAGATGGGAGCCGAAGGATATAATTTGAAAAAAAGATAAAAGTACCATTTAATTTACATAATATATGTGTGAGAAAAATTCTTCAAAGCAGCAAGATATACTATATAAGCTGCAGAAAAATAGAGTTAAACAATCTTACAAGAATTAAATTATTGTTATTATTAAAAATTGTTGAAAAACCCATCACATCAAAAACATAGCAAGACAGAGCATAGGAAGAAAAAAAGACACATTACAGTCTGCAAACAGCAACAAAGACACTGAGATAACGCGAAAGAAAATAAATTGCTGCTTAAGAATGTGGGACAATTCATTTAAATTGCCATTTATTTTTCCATTATGTTTGGCTATCAGTCTGGCAAAAGCAACCTATGGATCAGCAGGCTTGAATTTCACAGTAGGAAGAAACGAAAAGTTGCCACTTTCGTGGCAAAACGATAGAACATGGATCGGATTTTACTCTTGTCAGTTTTAGTTAGGAGTTTCCAGAAAGGTGCGGTGCAAAGGATATGGGGAAGGGAAACAGCATTATATAAACTTGCTTGAAGATGTCGGTTGAATTGAAGTTTACAAGATACAATGGAAGAGTAGGCTTTGGACATTCTACGTCTGATTTGTTCAAGAAAAAGTTTTCGGGTGTGTTGGATCGAAAAAGTAATGGGCAGACCTAGATACATAAGGTGATCTACAGGTTGGACTAAGCTAGATCCAAGCGCGATAAAAGGGGCAGAGGAATTTGTTTTCCAATTAAACAGGACAATATCAGATTTGGAAGAGTTTATATATATATATATATATATATATATATATATATATATATATATATATATATATATATATATATATATATATATAACACTCGTGCGACTGAACCACGTTTAACTTGAAATTTGTTCAAATGAACTCCCGTACAAGCCAACCCTATTTAACTGGACCTCCATGCAGCTGAAACCTAATGCAGCTCAGCACTTGCTTAACTGGATCTCCGGACAGCTCACTCCACGTCCAACTCAACCCTGTTTAATTGACTCCTCGTGCGACTGAATCTTAGCTCAACTAAGCCCCTGTGGAGCTTGAACCACATGCAACTCAACCACATTTAATTAAAACCCTTGTTCACTTGAACCCACGTGCAACTCAGCGCCATTTAACTGAAGCTTCATTCAACTGAAACCCCACTTTAAAGGTTTTGACCATGGAGATTTCGGTGGTAAACCATTTATGGTTTCAAGCCTTGAGACTCAACACTCCAGAAATGACACTAAAATCATATTTTGGTGCCACATGGCATTTTACGATGAATGTCTCGACAAAACTACAAAAAGCACGTAAATATAGATATTAGCTTTCAGATGAACTTAAACAGCTCTGTACTACGCTCTAATGTCCTAATAGTACCTGAGAAATAAAGCAGAAAAGAGAGACTTATCTGTATATCCACCTCTTTTTTTAAAAATTCCATATGAAGGCTCAGCTGCATGGGGTTCAGTTGTGTGGGGCTCAGTTAAATGACGGTTCAATTATTCAAGGTTTTAGTAGCATGGGATTGAGTTACATGGGGATTCAGTTAAACGAGGGTTCAGTCGTACCTAAAGTCAGATGGACAAGGGTTCAGTTACATGACTTCAATTACTCGGCAAAAACGAGGGATCATTTGAAATAGAACCCCTTTTAAGACAACTTTTGTAATTGCCACGTGATCCGTGCAATTGGCATTCAGAATAATTTTAAAAGTTTGAACTCTTACCCGAAAATGTGATTCTAAATACCAGCATAAATAAATACAATTTTATAATAAACTTCAATGGGCTATTTGGAAATACTAGATTCTTAATTAAAAAAAAAAATGCAAATATAAAAAAGGTTGGGAAATCTTTAGTTGGTGAGAATTTTCACATTTGCTAAGGAGTATGACATTTTTCTTAAACAAGTTACCCTATGAAATTAACTTCTTATATATATATGCTCAAAGTAATTTCTTTTTTAAGTATAGTTTTTGTTCTGCCTATTTTCTCGTAATTAGACACGCAATTGAACGTTGAACATTGTCAAAAACTTGAACGTTGTCAAGGTCCCGGAAGATGCTGATAAATTGCCCTTGAAACAATAAATTCTCTATTATCTTTTCCAAATTATAATTTGAGAGGCTAAAATTTGAATTTCAATTAAGTTTAGAATTAAGAATTTAAATTAAATTCAATTCAATTGAATTTCAATTTCAATTTCCATTATAATTCTGAATTTAAATTATTTAATTGAATTTCAATTTCAATTGAAATTTTGAATTTCAATCACTTAACCCGTCTCAGCCCAAATAAGTTAGAAACTGATTAGTTAGAAGTAGCAAATATTTTTAAGTGAGTTACTATAATCTACTAGATGAATTGGAACTCAATTGCATGTATTTAATATTGAGAATTTGTAAATTAGACGCGTTTAATATAATTTATTCGCTGTTTCCTCTTCGAAGACGAATAAAACACAATGATTTGTAAGATAGTGCTATTATGATTTAATATAAATTATATTAAATTAGACGTGTTTATTATAATTTATTCGCTAAATTAGTGTTATTATATTTTATTAGTGTTAGTGTTATTATGTTTTATTATATATTATGTTAAATTAGACGTGTTTATTATAATTTATTCGCTATATTAGTGTTATTATATTTTATTAGTGTTAGTGTTATTATGTTTTATTATATATTATATTAAATTACACGTGTTTATTATAATTTACTCGCTATATTAGTGTTATTATATTTTATTAAATATTATATTAAATTAGATGTGTTTATAATAAAATACTCGCTGTCTCCTCTTCAAAGACGAATAAAACACAATGACCACCATTTTCTACAGATAGTGTAAAGTAAAAACTTGTTCCTTTAAAAAGTTAAATAAAAATGGCTTTTTCAACTGATTAAGAGGCAACACCAAAACTTAAAACGAACATTAACTATTTCGCATAAAAGGGCTACTACCCTCACTCACCCCACGCTCCTTACGCTCAAGTGCAAGTAATGTATTCTATTTGACTTCTTTGCATGGATTTGATTTGCTCAAGATACAAGATCCTTGTTGGACAAATTTATGTTATATATTCCTTTAATATTTCATAACTTTGTCTAAAATTTAGAAATAGTTGGAATTTGGAGCTTTTTGATATCAAAATTGCCCTTTGTTATCTTTATAGCCAGACAAAAGCCTTTCTTGTTCGAACCGTTATTTGTTAATAACAATAAAAAACTCTTTTTCCCAGGTTTTCCATTATCTTGCAAAATTTTATGTGTCACATAACGCTATTTGAATTATCTGAATTGACATATGATATAGTTTTGGTCAAATTCTACTTTAAAAAGTAGACTTTTGACTGGCGTCCGTTTTCAGCTCCGAGTTAAATAATGTTAATCTGAGAGGTACGCTTTTCATATTTTATAAAAAAAAATATCAAAATGATAAAATATAAAACGTTATAAAACTTTTCAACATGATAAAATATAAAACGTTATAAAACTTTTTTTAGTATTAAATTTATGCAAACAAAAAGAGAGCACAGCAACAAGACCTTAAAGATTGCTTCGGCCCTTTCATAGCTTTCGTTAAGATTCTATACAGTAGAATAGAATTGCGTGTTCCGACTTTATTTTCAAGAGCTTTCCATGTTATGCTAGCATTCCCAAAAGTGGTCACTTCCCTAAACTTATTTTAGTGCATTCTGCATTGAATTTCTTACTGATTCATTAAGTGTGTTTTTTTGAATGTCATATGTACATATGATAGTTAACTACACTATTTTTTAATTATTACATTCATATATAGTTAATCGAATCTATTTCTACTCTGGAATAATCATTTCGTAATTTTTTGATGTTTTTTTGGTAACCTTTCCTTTGGTAATTTGTTGGTATACTTCTTTGGTATTTTTTTATACCAAGCCTTGAGCATTCTAGAATATTCCCCCTCCTTGCTTTGTTCCACAATTTACATTAAACCATTCAATTAATATAATTTTATTTTCTACATTATAATGGCAAGGAATCTCTAATTAAAAGATTTCCAGGTCAGACCATGCTGTGAGATATATGGCCTTTTAAATCTTTTGTGACCTCTTTCTTTTTTTGAAAATGAGACGTGCTTAATTTAAAAGCTCCAAAAGAGAACTACTGAAAAATTTGCGAATAGTTTTTCCGTAAAAGAAGTTTCTGGAACGAAATGTTAGCAGGTTTTGTACAAAATCAGATTGGTTTATTCAGTTATAATTTAAATCACAAAAAAATATTGCTTACAGGCCTTGTTAAGTATTAAAGCTCTGCAGGAACATAGACAATTTAAAATAGATTAAATTGATATACCATCTAACCTATCATATTAAATATGATTTAGAAGTGTCATTTCCAACTTAGAAGTGTCATTTCCAACTTAACTTTTTATTTATGTTTTTACTCAACATCGTCAGGGGCTTGACCGTCAAAATGGAAATGAACCATGAAACTCTTTGAGAAGAAATTTAGCTTAATCCAACACAATGGGGAAAGATCATAGCAGACAATGGTTTCTCATCTACAAACTCATTTACGTAATTTATTACCGAAAAGTTTTGAGAACCGTAGGAAGCGTAAGTTATTACCGTACATTTTTAAAAACATTCTTTTTGATAAATTTTCATAAAAACTATAAAATACCTCTTCGCAGGTTTTGAAAAATATATTTCTTGTATCTATATAAAAATTCCCCCTCCCATCTTAAATTTTCGTGAATTGGAGTGCCTGATACAATTGGGTAGGAATCCACACAAGAACTAATAAATCTGTAGAAAAAAGTAACGAGAACAATCTTTACCAGGTTTGGTGTATCAGATCAAAAAACACCCATGGTATTTCCATTTTTTAAAGCAAGATAATTGACGTCATCTAATTATTGATATAGCAATAAGATCACGTATTAGGAAACTGCATACATAATCACTCTCCTATTAGTTCGTACAATTTTGCATACTAATATCCACAGTTGTCCTGCTCCAAAGTTCACTAAAGGATTTTTCTGCTGTATTTCCTATTCTAGTATTCAGTTTCTCGCCGTAATTGGCAAGATAAACATCATCCAAGGATCAGATATCCCTTCTGTAGGTAGGTGAACCACAATTTGCAACCTGTCTATTAGTAGGAGTAAAAGACGAAAATATTTGTTAACTCTAAATTTTCCTTTTTTTTGCAACGTTCTAATAGAAACAATTTATCGTGTCAGGGGCTTTGCTTCAGAGCCAATGGAGTTTTTTTTTCTGGAAGAAGTGTGGGGTCCGGTTTCCGCTTTATACTTCTATATAATTTTTTATCTTTCAAGCGAATTATAAATCTTCGACGACAAACTCTTGTAATATATTTATTATTTTTTGGCAAAGTTAAAACTAAAATAATTTGTCACATCAACAGCTTTGTTTGGGTCCGGTTCACACTTAGAACTTTTATATAAATCCTTAACTGTCAAGTGGATTACGAACCCCCAGAGACAAACCCTGAAATTAGATCATTGTTTTTATTTGGTAACATTTCAACAAAAAAAAGCTGTTGCATCAAGATTTTTGTTTCGCAGGGGGGCCCTGTTTATTTCTAGGAGAGGAGTGGGGTGTGTTTCATGGTTAATAGTTCTATATAAGCTGTCAGACGGACTACTGGCGTCCACATACAAACTCTAAAAATAATTTATTCGTTTTTGACAATCTTTCAACAAAATCGATTTGTCGTATCAAGAGCTTTGTTTCAAAGGGGTGTAATTTATTTTGGTTAGAGACATGGGACCTGGTTCACACTTAATGCTTCTATATAATTTCTTAGATGTTCAACAGATTACGAGCCCCCAAAGACGAATTCTAAAAGCAATCTATTAGTTTTTTGACAGTATTTAAAAAAAAAACAGTTTTACTTATCAAGAGGTTTTTTTCAGAGTGGCTCAATTTATTTTGGAAAGAGAAAGGGGTCCGATTCTTACACATTAGTTCTACATAATTTCTTAGCTGTCAAGTGGATTACGAAGCCCTAAAGACAAAACCATTGGATGAATATTTGAATGTTGTTAGGAATAGATAGTTGTTTTATTTTTTAATTGCCTTTTTTGTCATATAAATTTGTTGAGACCAACGAACTACTTGTAACGACAAAATACAACAATTTTACTGGGAATACTAACCACAAACTTTAGGTATAATTTCCTTATATTAAAAGAAATAGAAAAAATAAATAAAAAACAATCATGTGAACTGACAAACAGACAACTAAAAAAAATAATAATAAATAAGTAGATGCGGTTTTAGGGGAGGGACATAGGGGGCCCTTGTCCCGGAAGTAGAAATTTTCGGGGCGCAAAATTTAAGATAAACGATCTAACGGTTATAATCATTTTGTAACTTTGAAATTTTATTTATATTAAAATAAAGTAGAAGGTGCAGTTAATATGTGAAAATAATCAATAATTTATAAATTAATTAATAAAAGAAAAATGAATAAATAAATGATAATAGTAAAATATTTAATAATAAATAAATAATTAAAATAATAAACAAAAATAATTAAAACGTGAATTATTAATTTATTGAAAAATTTAAAATGGTTTTTTTAATGAATAAAAGTTTAACCTGAGAATTTTTTGGGAGATAGGGGATGGGGTGCTAATCAATATTTTGATTTTGCTCCCAGCACAAGAGAAGCCAGAACCGCCACTGTAAATACTGAGTCGCCAATTTATAGATGCTACGGAACTTAAAAACTTTAAAAATTAGCCACCCAAAAAGTAGAGAAGTTAAAAATAACTTGCCAAAAATACTGCCTACTTTGGATCACAGCACAAGCCTACAAGATAATTTTGTGTTGGCTGAAATGGTTTTAATAGCGAGGATTAACCAGTATAATGGAATAAAAAACTTTGAACCACAACTCTAACTCCTAGAATTTTCAATTACTTTTCCAAATGTCACTACTAAAATCTTAGGGAATCAATTCAGAATCCTCTAGTTTTGAGAACACAATATAACACAGCAAAACACGACATTAAATCCTTTAATTTTGAAAACACAACATTGAATCTCACTCCCAAAATTGTAAGTCCAAGACTTCAACTTTTACTCTATATTAATAATTTTCAAAGCAGAATATTTTGTGATGTGATGTTTCTTTAATGCCAAGTAAAAAAATGAACTGAAAATCGAATTTATTTTGATAGGGAACGTTTTTTTTTCTACACAGAAAATGTTAGTTTTTATATTGAAACGTTTTTTGAAATATATATACATATATATATATATATATATATATATATATATATATATATATATATATATATATATATATATATATATATATATATATATATATATATATATATATATATATACTAGCTGTTGGGGTGGCGCGAAGCGTCACCCCAACACCTAGTTGGTGGGGCGCTTCGCTCCCCCCCCCCCAAGCCCCCCCGCGCGCGTAAGTCGTTACGCGCCATATTAGTTACGCACCATTGTAGTTGTGTCCCTGTGTCCCACCTGTGAATAGAGATAGATATAAATATATGTTTTTAACTACGTAAAACATGCGAATATACAACATTCTTCGCTGTCCCATTGTCTGTGCATATAAATAGATTGTCAAGTTTACTGACTCTTGAACATGCAACATATAATTGTCCATGGGAAAAACAACCCGTATTCAGATCTATACCTCATTATTCTAATGATGTGTCCCTGTGTCCCGGTCGTCATTTATATTCCCTGTGTCCGCGTCGTCATTTGTGTCCCGGTGTCCCAGTTTGTAATTTCTCTTTGAGTGTCCCGGTCGTCATTTATATTCCCTGTGTCCCGGTCGTCATTTGTGTCCCGGTGTCCCGGTCTTTAATTTCTATAGGTTCTTCCGTTTTTTTATAGGTTTTACATTTTTCCGTGAACAAATGTATATATAGAACCTATAGGTTCTTCCGGTTTTTTTATAGGTTTTACATTTTTCCGTGAACAAATGTCTTAAATACCGTTAATGACGTCACCGTCAAAGCAAAAATGACGACAACTAACTTCATGACGTCAGTCAACACAGAAACATGACGTCACCTGACACACAGACAGACAGACAACTTATTTTTATATATATATATATATATATATATATATATATATATATATATATATATATATATATATATATATATATATATATATATATATATATATATATATATATATATTTATATATATATATATATATATATATATATATATATATATATATTTATATATATATATATATATATATATATATATATATATATATATATATATATATATATATATATATATATATATATATATATATATATATATATATATATATATAATTGTAAATTTAGGCTGCAAAACGTACAGTTTTCCATCTCTACGCATTTGTTTTGGAACAAGATACTTATTAATTTTATCTCGCATAGTCGATGGTTTTAAGAGGCGAAATTTTACCTGCTTGATATATAAAACTCTTCTTCCAAATGTTGCACCCAATACTCAGGCATCCATCTCTACAAAAGGAAAATTAGCAAACTGCGTTATGATCTAAATACTTTTTGAGCCTCAAAAGCGTTGATTGAGCTTGCTTTTCAAGATTGAAAGAATTGCACTATGTTCTTTGTTGTTTCAAGGAGACGATCACCCCTGGAAAAAACACAAATAAACACGCATCCGTGATCTTTTTTCTGACAAAAAAAAAAAAAAATAGAAGATTCCACAATTTTGCAGATGGTAGGTTGACACCTCTACAATAAGGTTCTCTGATATACTGAATCTGATGTTAAGATTCTTAGACTTTTAAGGAGTGTTTTCCCCTTTTTCATAAACAAGGAACATTTTCTCAGGCTCGTAGCCTCTGGTAAGTGCCCTAAACTTAATTAAATTTATATATTGGAAATCGTCATAACATGACAATTTTTTTGATATATCTGTTGGTATTAAAATTCCTTTTTTTTAGACATTCAGTTACTATTCAGACGCGTCACTCCTTACTTACAGTTCGTTATTGCGAACTGTTTAAAAATCCCCATTGAGCTACCAAAAAGTCGATGTGAACTACCAGTAGTTCGCAATCGAGTTTCCCACAAGAAAGCTCAAGGTTCCTATAGTTTTCCGAGTTTCTTCACAGTGGGATCGCAACTTCCTTCGTGTATAAACCCAAAATACTTCCTGTGAGCCTTTAAGTTTCATTTCGTGAATTTTACTCTGAAAATTTCCTCATAGAAGGTGTTTACTATCATAGATAATTGTCTACTATGGACGATAATTATTTATTAATTATGTATTATGGACGATTATTTTCTATTATTTGTCTATTATAGGCGATAATTGTCTGTTACAGACGATAATTGTCTATTAATTGTTTATTCCGAACGATAATTATCTTCCAGCAAATAAAACGACCATGCATTATTAAGGACTCTTGACATTGGGTATTTACTGTCGAAAGTTAGGAAAGAATTAAGTTAACGATTCCCTGCTCCATCATTCGACCAACGAGACTTAAAAAAAAAAATCAAGGGTTTGAATTCGAACGTACAACCCTAAACAGGGACTATTCTACCTGGGGACAAACAAAAGAGAAAAAAAAGATTCTTTAACATGGCGAGGATTAGGTAACACTAAAAGAAAGAGAATTTACGACACCGGCTTTCAGATACCGGTAGAACGTTTTCGGTAGGGCAAAAAATTATCTATCCGGATATGTTTAAACTTATCAAACTTAACTAATGAGCCAACACGAGCTAGTTTAGTCAAAATAGCGAACTTGACCTGGGGAACCAATGGGGGGGGGGTGAAATTCTCGAAGATTTTTTGCCCTCTACTAGATTTAAAAAGTACCTTTTATGATACTTCAATTGAAAAATGTTTTTTGAACTTCATTGAAAAAAAGTGAAACTAAAGCCAACAAAGTCCCCAAGATATTGAAGATACAGCCCCTCCCCTACATTTTTGTTAACTGACCTCCCCGAACCTTGACAAAGAAAAATCAAACAAAAGTGAAGGATGTGAGATATGGAATTTATCAGAATGATTAAAGGATTGTTGATATTCACCTATGTTTTTTTTTGTGGTATACGGTCAATACTTAAATAACGTTAAAGTCAATATGGCATAGGCTAAAAATGAAAAATAAGAGAGAAACGAGAAAGTAAATAGAAAGTGGGATTGATTAGTTATAACTGAGCAGGATGACAGGGTATATCAATCAAGATAAAATGAGCCATGCAGTACATTCAGCCTTGTGTTCTATAATGTGAGTTGTGTTTTCTATATGAGAATTTCAACATGTATAAATTACATTGATATGCATGTTTTCTATTTAATCTGAAGTGTGAGGGGCATATACCATGAGGGCGTAGCAGGGCCGTATCCATGATTTTTTTGGAGAGGTGGGTGTCAAAACCCTTTCACCATGGATAAGGCCATAAAATAATAGCAGTAGAGCCTTGACCGAAATTTATTTCCATAAAAAAGAAAATTCGCTGATTGCTTTGGCATAAAGCAAGCGTAATGGTATTCTAGCACTGTGGCTTCTAATATATGGTTTATGCATCTCCAGGACACTGTCAGTCAATATTATATATATATATATATATATATATATATATATATATATATATATATATATATATATATATATATATATATATATATATATATTACGTATATACCTGAATTGTTTAAAGTAGGCTGAAATTATTTTAGAACTAAATGCCACTATACTAGCTTGTCCAACAGCTTAGAAATTGAATTTTCAATAATTTAAAAAGTTTGAATTTTAAAAGGATTGAAAGAAATTGAATTCTCAATAATTTGAATTCTTTGTTTACGTCATGAACTACGTTATGTCTGAACTACGTCAGCACTATGTCATTTACGAAAAAATGAAAATATAAAGTCTATATCAGGAAAAATAATGGCTGGTAATTTAATACGACGTGCATTTATTATTTAAAAAGTTGATAAAATTGTTTATTCTCAACAAATCATAAAGATAGTCCTAAATGTAAATAAATCATAGCCATTTGATGTATTTTTATAATTTGACACTCCACTGAAATCATTGAGTAGAAAAAATTAGATTTTTCATTAGGACATTTTTATTTAACCACAAATCTATATATATATATATATATATATATATATATATATATATATATATAAATAAGTTGTCTGTCTGTGTGTCTGTCTGTGGATCAGGTGACGTCATGTTTCTGTGTTGACTGACGTCATGAAGTTAGTTGTCGTCATTTTTGCTATGACGGTGACGTCATTAAAGATATTTAAGACATATATGTTCACGTAGAAATCTATTAATGTTTAAGTTTAAAATGACTGATGAACTTAAAATGGCAAAAGCCGATGAAGATGCTCAAAGAGTCTATGCCAAAAAACTTGCTGCTGATAGAGAAAGTCAGAAAAGAAAGCATGCCGAGGAATCAAAAGAACAGCAAGGAAACAGGCTTGAGGCTAAAGAACGCAAAACCGCGCAGTTAGATGAAGATCCACCTGGACAGCGAGAGTCAAAACATATCAAAACTGAAAATGATAGCGATGATGATTGGGTTTGGGATTTTGACTTGGATAAGGTCATCAATGCCTACCAGATTTTAGTTAAAAAAAACAAAGGTTCGGCGATATGTATTTCATAGTGAAGCTGAAAAATAAAGAAGAAAAAAAAACTGAAAAAAGAAAAGATGTAAAAAACTAAAAAATACTAAAAAGAAAAAACACTCAAAGAGAAATTACAGACCGGGACACAAATGACGACCGGGACAGAGGGAATATAAATAACGACCGGGACACTCAAAGAGAAATTACAGACTTGGATACCGGGACACAAATGACGACCAGAACGCAGCAATCACCATCAACAAAGCACCGGGACACAAATTAAAGGTAAAAAACTAAAACCTAAAAAAAGACCAATTCAAAAACGAATGTATATTAAGACCGGGACACAAATGACGACCGGGACACAGGGACACAACTACAACAAGGACTCCGGGGGGCTCAGGGGGATATATAAATGACGATGGCGACACAGGGAATCGTCGATTAGCAATCACCATCAACAAAGCTCAAGGGCAATCATTAGAATCATGAGGTATAGATCTGAATACGGATTGTTTTCCCATGGACCATTATATGTTGCATGTTCAAGAGTCGTTAAACCTGACATTCTATTTATATGCACAGACAATGGGACAGCAAAGAATGCTGTATATTCGCAAGTTTTACGTAGTTAAAAACATAATATATATATATATATATATAAATATATCTATATTCACAGGTGGGACATAGGGACACAACTACAATGGCACGTAACTAATATGGCGCGTAACGACTTACGCGCGCGGGGGGGCTTTGGGGGGGGGGCGCGAAGCGCCCCCACCAACTAGGTGTTGGGGTGGCGCGAAGCGCCACCCCAACAGCTAATATATGTGTAAAATCTTGAAAAACAACACCCATGCTGTTTTTCTTACTTATGGACTGCAAGTTAAACACAAACGAAAAAAAAACACCCGAAATAACATATCAAACAAAACAAAATAATTGGGTTTATCCCCCTACAGATTTAATTGTTATATGATTTTTCAGCAACCTCTGAAACAATCATTTATGGAATGCTCTTGAGTTTAGGCTGGAAATGAGTTCCACCCTAAGCATGACGTTTGCCCTTGTATGAGTTTGCTCAAGTATGACCTTTGCCCATATGACGCATGAGTCGACCCAACATGACGAACGTGAAAACAGGCTCTCAATATTCGACGAATTTGACATGAAAAATCTGATCTACGTGTTTCTTTCGGGTAATTATTGTAACAGAAATTAGTTGGGAATATACTAGAAAATTTCAAAAAATACTGATGAATAAAGGAATGATAAATGGCTTTTAGAATGTTATTTGGGAACTAGAATGTTACCAATTTCTTAATAAATAGTAAATTTTTATCTTGTTCTTTCAAATTACATTATTTGAAGAAATATATCGTTCGGAGATTTTTACTTGTTATCTAATTTCACAGTCAAATTTATTCATTGAGCTTTAAAAGAAGGGGGATCTATATAACTTTGTCTGTTAATTTCATTTTTTTCAATTTTTGACCCTACCTGTTAAGAAAAAGAAAAGGATTTCTTTCCAACATATTTCGCTTTCTATGATCCCCTGCCAATTACCTTTCAACAAGCTTACAGCATCAAAAAATCAAAACAAAATAACAAGCCTTCTCTTTTTTTCTTTTTAGAAGAATCAACAATGCCCATTTCGGAGTTTAGAAAGAAGAAGCTACTTCATGTGTTTCGTACCTTTTTTGGTAAGCGTACTTTTCATTACGTTTCTAAAAAATCAACTAAAATTTCTTGGCTGTAACTTGTTTATGGTGTTACAGATACTTTCTTCAATTTTCTTCCCTCAGAGACATATTTATTATCATCCAAAACTATAACAGCATCTGAAATGACTTATTAAAATTTATTTTGGAATGGTTGCCTTATACAAACAGGGTCGTATTCAGGGACAGGGGGTGACCTTATTTAACCCTCCCCCCTTTGACATTTTGTCTGAATCGTACAAAATCAGGAAAGCATATGTAATAAAATTTTGGTTACATTTTGTAAAGTTTTTTGTACATCCCCCCCAAAAACCCGAAAAAATCATGGATAGGGCCCAGCTCACAAACACAGTTGAAGCACCTCCTTCCGAAGGGCTTCTCTCCTTCTCCCATCTTGTTTTTTCAAGATTGTGCTGTGATCCGCTATATTGAACGCCGTTTGGCGTGTTCCTATCTTTATATTCATATACCATTCCTATTTTACCAAAATTATAGTTGACAGAAAAAAAAGAAAAAAAAATTATGGTTAAAAGCTTGTAGATATGATGCACCTTATAAGAAAGGTCCAAACCAGAAAATCTTAATTTATCATGATAGAGAAATGCACCACGAATCATCCATTTAGAAAAGGATGAATAGCAGCTTATTAGGTTCTGCTCATTAGGACAATGAGCAAATGATCAAATTATTAGGTTTCAATAACTGCTATTGAGAACAATTCAGCAATAGTCTATTGAATACCAAAAATTACAAAAACTAATTGCAACTAACTAAGATTAAGATTTTTATTGTCACAAACAAATAAATGAACTAAATAACATTTTCGCGCTAGAGAAAATTTTTGAGGATTTGCGGTCAAACATAAGTCCATGTAACAACATACCCATACAAGAACTCACCTATTTAAATAGTTCTATTATAAATAAACCAAAAATAAATAAATAATAGCCTATATTAGACAGATCACGGATGCGTGTTTATTTGTTTTTTGTTTCTTTATTTTTTGTTTTTTTGTTGTTTTTCCCCCAGGGGTGATCGTATCGACTCAGTGATCCTAGAAAGGTTGCAGAAGGGCTCATTCTAACGGAAATTAAAAATTTAAGTGTTCTTTTTAAGTCACCAAAACAATTGGAGGGCACCTAGGCCCCCTCCCACGCTTATTTTCACCCAAAGTCACCGTATCAAAATTCTGAGATAGCCATTTTATTCATCATAGTCGAAAAACCTAATAACTATGTATTTGGGGACGACTTACTCCCCTACAGTCCCCGTGGGAGGGACTGCAAGTTACAAACTTTGACCGTTGTTTACATATACCAATGGCTATTGGGAAGTGTACAGACGTTTTCAGGGGGATTTTTGGTTTGGGAGGGGGGAAGTTGAGGGGGTTACGTGGAAGCATCTTTCTATGGAGGAATTTGTCATGGGGGAAGAGAATATCAATGAATTGGGCGCAGGACTTTTGAGCATTATTTAAAAAACAATGAAAAAATAAATATGAAAAGTTTTTTCAACTGAAAGTAAGGAGCAGCATTAAAACTTAAAACGAACAGAAATTACTTCGTATATGAAAGGGGCTTTTCCTCCTCAACGCCCCGCTCTTTACGATAAAGTATATTTTACTGTTTTAAAAAGTTATAAGAAAGAGTCAAACTTCAACGTAAAGAGCGGGGCTTTGAGGAGGAAAAGCTACTTTCATATACAGAGTAATTTCTGTTTGTTTTAAGTTTTAATGTCGCTCCTAACTTTCAGTTTTACAAAAATTGTTTTTTTATTTAATAATAGATAAGTAAAGACATAAAAGAAAAAATAATAACAAATCCAGTCTCCATTACTCTTCAATATTCAGCCCCCTCACCCTGACTATCTCACATTACCCCCTGCCCACCCCTACCTTCCCAGCCCACCTTTATCTCTCCAGCTCACCCTTCCTCCCTTACCCACACTGTCACCCTTAATACAACTAATTTGTGTAATTTTTGAAATTCTATAGCCAATTACAAATATCAAAATGTGTTCAAGTTGCTTATTGAAACCTATTGCATCCTATTATTTGCTTATTGTGGTTCAAAGGTGAATGAGCTGGAATTCGTCCTTATACTGATAGAAAACTCTTGAAATACTCATCTGTTAGCATAAGCCACAAATAATTTTAGTATTTCAAAGGCTTTATAGGCTTAGCAGATTTTTTTCCCGAGAAATTCGTTGAGGCACAAGTTTGTTTGGTGTTTTACTTCAGATCTAAAGACTGAGACAAAAGACAGAAGACTTGGACGATGAAAGTAGAGTTCAAGGCTATGACAATTGAGTTATCCAAGGACAAGCGGGGATATTGAACATTATACTACCAAGGAAAACAAGGCACTAAGATTACTGCTTAGGCCGTACACGACCAGCTTGAGAAGGGAACGATTAACCTTGCGAGCAGCCAAGGCCCTAGCGGCTTATCTTAATAGAATAAAGTAATAATAATCCTTCATTTTGGGTAATAGCTTGTAAAAGCTGAAACTTTACATATTTATTGATTTGAACAACAAAATCATAATTACTTAAAACTAGTTTACTGTAGTGTTAATTGACGGACACTTAAGGGGGGGGGAATGATTTTCTTCATTTCAAGGTAGGTAAAGTTTTTGTCTTTCAATTTTTTCAATAAAAGTACCAGAAAGGGCAGATTTCAATAAAAAAATACCCCCAGAACAGATTTTTTTCAAAATCTAGGGGGCAATAGATCTAGGAAGGGTCAGTGGTTTCGATTGAGGGGGATATTCCCCCTCCTCAACTGACACCATCGATCATTTAAGGTATCATTTAAGGGATCATTTAAGGTTATAAATAGTTATATTTGCTACTCTCTTTGCTCTGATTAGGGCTCATCCACAATGAGATTTTGCTACCATAAAGATTTAGCTCGTGCAAATTTAAGCAAATCTGATTGTTTATAGAATTCTAATTGGCTGATGAATTGTAAATTGGCCTATACCTAGCCAAACCAATTTCTGAAGAGTTGTTGGCCCAGAAGAAAATCATGCAGTTTTGTCCTGCCATTTGCATAAGATTATATAGGTCAAAACCAATTATGCAAAATGTTCGTTCATAAAAAAGCTTTTCTTCTAAATCAGGACTCTGGTATTTTATTTATTTTCATTGTTTTTTTCTTTAAGATTTGGGTTTATCTGTCCGTAGCCAACACTTGTCTGGAACAGTTTTTTAAAGCTGATGTATGAATGTATGATAGATCCAAAAATCTCGAAAATGTACTTCTTTGTTTACTCTCGAACTCTAGCAGTAGGTAAAATTGACATTGTTTTTATTTTAAGAAAGGAAGAAAATTTTCCTGGGCCAAATGGGGGAAAATATAAAGAGAAATAACGGAAATATACCAAATCTTGTCTTTTGGTTTCTCTCAAAATTTTCCGTATTGAGATAAAAAGCCCTAGGACCCTATTCAGTTATGCGCTTACTATATTATTTAAGACTGTTTCTCTTGAATTTCCATCAAACAGTTCGTGGTAACGAACTGTAGTAAGGAGCGACCCGGCTCAATAGTAAACGAAACTCTAAAAAACGGAATTTTGATGCTAAAATATACATCAAAAGAATCAGATTTTTATACTGATTTTAAATATATAAGTTTCATTAAATTAAGTCTTTGTCATAAAAAGTTACGAACCTGGAAAAATTTGCCTTATTTTAGAAAATAGGGAAAACACCCCCTAAAAGTAACAGAATCTTAACGAAAATCACACCATCGCATTCGGCGTATCAGAGAACCCTATGGCAAAATTTTCAAGCTCCTATCTACAAAAATGTGGAATTTCGTATTTTTTGCCAGAAAACGAATCACGGGTGCGTGTTTATTTGTTTTTTTTTTCCCAGGGGTCATCGTATCGACCAAGTGGTCCTAGAATGCCGCAAGAGGGCTCATTCTAACGGAAATAAAAGTTCTAGTGCTTTTTTTAAGTGACCAAAAAAATTGAAGGGCACCTAGGCCCCCTCCCGCGCTCATTTTTTCTCCAAAGTCAACAGATCAAAAATTTGAGATAGCCGTTTTGTCCCACATAGTCAAAAACCATAATAACTATGTCTTTGGGAATGACACTCCCCCACAGTCCCTGGGGGAGGGGCTGCAAGTTACAAACTTCGACCAGTGTTTACATATAATAATGGTTATTGGGAAGTGTACAGCCGTTTTCAGGGGATTTTTTTTGGTTTTGGGGTTGGGTTGAGGGGAAGGGGCTATGTGGGAGGATCTTTCTTTAGAGAAATATGTCATGGGGGAACAGAAATTCAATGAAAAGGGCGCAGGATTTTCTAAAATTACTATAAAAAAAAAAACAATGAAAAAATAAACATGGAAAAGTTTTTCCATTTGAAAGTAAAAAGTAGCATTGAAACCTAAAACGAATAGACATTATTACGCATATGAGGGGTTCTAAAAAATACTTTAGCATAAAGAGTGAGGTATTTAGGAGGAGATAAATACCTCGCTCTTTATGCTATAGTATTTTTAGTAATTTCAACTATTATTCTACGGCCTTTCTGATTCAGGGGTCATTCTTAAAAAATTGGGAGAAAACTTACGATTTAGTGTAAAGAACGAGGTATTAACGAGGGTACAAAACCCCGCATATACATAATAAAAATTAAAGAATATAAAAGTTTGTTACGTAAGTTACTTCTTAAGTTACGTATATTTTTTACTAATAAAAAAATTCGTTAAAAATTTAAATTTATGGTTGCCTTTTTATGTAACCGAAAAATTGCATGGCAACTAGGCCTCCTTCCCCATCCCTTATTTCTCAGAATCGTGATCAAAACTAAGAGAAAGCCATTTAGCCAAAAAAGAAATTAATATGCAAATTTCATTTTAATAATTTATGTATGGAGAGCCAAAATCAAACATGCATTAATTCAAAAACGTTCAGAAATTACATAAAAAAATTTTTTTTTTTAACTGAAAGTAAGGAGCGACATTAAAACTTAAAACGAACAGAAATTACTCCGTATATGAAATGGGTTGTCCCCTCTGCAATTTCTCGCTCTTTACGCTAAAGTTTGACTCTTTGCCACAATTCTGCTTTTTAAAACAATTACAAGCTTTAGCGTAAAGAGCGAGGAATTGCGGAGGGGACAACCCATTTCATACGGAGTAATTTCTGTTCGTTTTAAGTTTTAATGTCGCTCCTTACTTTCAGTTAAAAAAACTAGTTTTTTTATGTAATTGAAACAAAAAGAGACATAAAATATTTCTAGAATTAAGCTAGAGAATGTCCATTGGACTTTTTGTAAGATAAAATGAAGATAAATCGTCAGTTCTGATTGAAATTTGTCCAAATGAAGATCTCTCCCCCTGAAACTTTCCCAGAAAATTGAAACCTAACAGAGGTAATATTTCCTTTTTCAAAGTTTGATTTCCAAGGTTCGGCTGTAGTTTCTGCGCGGAATAAGATATGTTGGACTATTGAAAAGTTCAACCTGAACAGTGAACCAAGGGGGCAATAGGAGGTTTTAACGGTTTTTAAAACTATGCGTAAGCTAAAATATATTTTGTGGATTCCCAAGAAATGGGAGTTCATGGAGTCAGCATTTCAGTTTCATTTTTTTCTTTTTTATTTTAGATACTGATCAAAGCGGAAAGATCGAGAAGAAGGATTTCGAGCTTGCTGCCGAGGTAAATTATATATATTTTTTTTTATATTTTCAAAGGGCTATGCTATTGTCAAAGGGCTATAGCCCATTAAAAATTGTATGCACTGATGTATATACATTATACAGACCCATACTGATATGGTATCACTAAATTTATTAAGTAAAGAGGGTTTCTTAGTCCAATAAGTATCATCATGCTAAGCAAGTTCCCACCTACTGAAATTGATCCGGCACCTGTAAATAATAAGTGCATTCACTCTTGTCACCTTATTTATATAAAGGTTAAAAAAAGTATTTTTTGCAGATAGCTAAAGTCAACAGCAACTTTCTTCATTTGATAAGCAATTAGAAACAGGATAATTATTATTCGAACTTTTTCTTATCTTTTCAATAGTCAAAGCTTTAGTTAGTTACCATTATTTGGTCGTGCTTGATTTAAATTATAACTTTGTTTTTCTTAGAAGAGCTTATTCCACAAATTCTCTTTTCATTTTTTAGAGGAGGGCAATCCCATTAGAGGATTGACTGTATTTCGTAGAATTACTCTTTAGAAGTTTTGTTAGAGGCACGCTGAAGACACTTTGGGTCTTATCAAAGATAAAAGGTAACTCAAATCTATGTTCACATTTATATATATATAATAAACTTTTAAAGTAATCACTTAAACTTAAAGTAAAACTTAAACTTTTGGTGAATCAATAGTAACGAAGTAATCAACCATTTAAGCAGCAATTTTCCCTCCAAGAGCCGAGTCTTTAAACCATTCAATAACACCATACATAACAAAAAATAAAACACACCCTGTACAAATGAAAGACTGACTAGTGATCCCACAAAAATATTATACTGGAATTTTTAAGGATTCGTTGAAAAATACCCAACCACATGTAGGAAGACAACCTTCACAATTCCTAGTTTCCCATCATAATAGAGAGTCCAAAAGCCTTGAATGAGCAATGAAACATTAGCAATCTTACTTGCATACTTTTTATCTTTTTATGATATACTTTAAAATATATTTGTCATTTTCTGCTTGAAAGTTACAGTCTCTTTCAATTTTAGATATTCTTTCTTCTTTTCTTCTTACGAAAATTCTATTTTAAACAAGTAATCGTTTTTTTCTTTGCTAGAGACTAGCTAAAATCAGGTCTTGGTCTTCGTCCAGTGAGCAGGCCAAAGAAGCAGCTAAGTGTTTACTTCAAGTCTGGGAAGGAATTAAGAACGCTGATATTGATAATGACAATCAAGTAAGATCCTCTTTTGTCTACGATTTGTATTTCTATTTTGGATGACAAATAAATGAAAAACAACCTAATGTATAACAAACTGTCATACATGTCTTACTTATGACAAACTAGTGCCGCATCCACAGGAATGCTGACGGTTTTTCCTAAGAAAATTTGTTAGCTTTTTTATATGTTAATTGAAAATTGCATTTGCTTTGGTAATAGCTATTTTTAATTGCACAAGGCACAAGAATTTTTTTTTAATGGGCCCTTGTATATCTTTAAGATGTATCAGCACCCCACTAGTGGTAACAAAAAAAGAAATGAAAACAAGAATACCAAAGAAACATCACTGCTTCCCATGCGAAAAAGTGATTTTCCTTGTTAATCAAGATGGGGTCAGTAATTTTGTGATTCTCATAAATGTAGTCCTCGATTATTGCAATTTCAATGGTGTAGTATTTATTTCGATCCGACACCTTGTTTATGGGGTTTGTGGCTATTTTTCAGAATTCTCTCAAATTTATTTCACAACGAACATTTATCATTAAGATTAATCAATATAATAGCTATCATTCCTGAATCACCTTCACATGGCAACTCTTCCTCACCTGACAGTCACCTGACAGGCAAGAAGTCTTTCTTTACAGTGTTGGGAAGTACTTCATGTACTTGTACTTCAAGCACTACTTAACTAATAAATCAAGGTACTTGATATTTATTTATTTTACTTAATACTTAAGTAAAATAAATAGGTACTTGAAGCTTTCAAGTAATAATAAATTCTTAAGTACTTTCAAGTACTCTCCAAAGTACATTACGCTTCAGTGGAATGACCTTTATTTTTACAGAAAAAAAATTGTCTAAAAAGGGGATTTCAAAACTCAAAAGTAGTAGGATTTCAGGATTTGGCAAAAAAATTTGAAAAATTTTTCTTAAAGAAAAATGTTTCTTTGGTAACATTTACCTAACAATTGAAACCTTCAGTAAAAACTGATGAAGCTCAAGCAGTCTGTGAAGTACGCTGCTCCATTGGTTACACACTTATAGATGCTGTTGAAGGGCCGTTTAGCTTTCTGTTGCATGCAGCATACACAACGCCCATGTTCAAGAACAAAACATTTCCCGAAAGCTGGAAAGACGCAGCAGCAACAATGTTGGTTGAGGATGTTAAAAGGATGAGAACAAGCAACCCTGATGGCAACAAGTCCAGTCACTTGTCAGGTAATGGTTTCTACAAGTTCTCAGAAGATGAGAGCGACTCACACAGTCTAATCTTCAGTTAACAAAGTGAAGATAGACGTTTTGCGGTTTCTAGGAGACAAACAGAGGGACATTTGCGTTCTTAAGGATTACCCTCACGTGTGGCAAGTCTTTCGAAAGTGTAACTGTTTATTGCCATCTTCAGCTTCTGTTGAAGGACTTTTTTTCAACTGAAGGGTTCTTTTTGTCTCTACGAAGAAATTTGCTAAGAGACCTCAGGTTTGAGGGGTTAGTAGTGCTAAAAGAAAATTCCCAGTACCAGCATTTCCACCAGAAGGCAAATCATTAACCTTGAGTAAAGGAGGCTACACTTTTTTCAATGTTCCTTAGCCTAGGACAGTGCAGTTCGGACTAAATAGAAAAAGAAGAAAACACCATTGAAAAATTCCTAGACCTACCTAGAACTGCCTAGAATCCCGTAATTAGTTACTTTGGTAGACTGTTGGATGACTTTTGTCAAGTGGATACATGTGGCACTGTTACTGTTTAAAACTGAATAACGTTCAAAGAAGCAGACCTCGTATGTGTTTTGTTGTGTTTAATTATTTGTTTAAACTGCGTAATGCCTTTATTATATGACTTAGTTTTATTTTCATTATACGAATAGATATGACTGAGCTAGAAATGGTGCTAGTAGAGTTGCACTTAAGTAGTACTTGAAGTGATACTTAGTACAAGTAAAATTGTGGTCTGGTACTTATTACTTGATACTTAAGTCCAAAAAATTGGAAGTACTTAATACTTGATGCTTAAGTACAAATTTGAACTACTTGTAACAACACTGTTTCTTTACTAGGTTAAAAACTAGGTTAAATTGGCTTCAGATTCTACTACATGATAAGAATTTTGAATTTTATCAGACAAAATTTTCGTATCCTTGTTTGTGGATAAACATCTTTCACTAATAAAATAATTTAATAAAATTTAATTCATAAAAAATTATTAAATTCCTGAAATCTTGTGATATTTTGAAAAGTAAGGTACTTCTCTATCAGTAAAAAAACTTAGTTCAAACGGTGCCGCTCATTTTCTTTATTGCCCCCCTCCTGACTTTTTTTTACTGCACGCATAATTTATTGACATTATTTTCCTACTAAGCGAGAAAGCTGTGTGTGTAGAATCCTTCAATATGGATAAATCGACCTGGGTGCATGTATGTGTTGACAACTACCTCTATCATTCCTAGGGCCGGATAAAGGGCGATTGGAACAATTGGACCCAATCGGGACGCGTGTTTGAAAGGGCCCCGCACTGGCATCAAAAGGATTTTTTTTAAGCTGTGAAACAGCATATTCTTGCCGATTCCAGTAAGCGTTGCTTTGAGTGAGGGATCATTCTCCAGGATCAAACCAACAAAAAAACAAGCTTATCTAACATAAACAATGAATCGAGATAGATTGATTGGTTTAGAAATTATGTCAATTGAAAGTCAAAACTCAGGGAGGTTAAGAATCAAGACTCACAAAAATCAATAAGTTTTAGAAGGATATATATAACAAAATTTAGAAATACCTAAATTCATGTATTCATAATCAATTATGTAAATTTCAAAAGGTATTTTCAGCAAACTCGTAATATCTATAGACAAAAAAAAATTAACGTAAGCTCAAAATAAGGACAAAATTGACGAAAGAGGATGAAAACATAATCTCAAAATGAATAAACTGGACAATCAAATGAGACAAAATTAAGAGAAAGACCTGAGAAATGCAAATGTACAGGTAAAAATGAACAACCTAGACCATCAAAATAGACAAGACTAATCCTAGTAGCTAAGGCTAAGGGCAATGAAAGCTTCTGAAGTAGTGATAAACAAAAATAAAAAACTAAGAAATATGTAGTAAGAATACTTGCAAAAAAATAATCACAACGATTCAAAAAGAAATTGAAGAACAAAGAAATATGAGGTTAGAAGAAAAGTGGCTGCGAGAATTACAACGACTTAAAACGAAACTGAAGAACAAAAAGATATACGGTTACAAGATATGTGACAATGAGGATCAGAACAAATTAAAAAAAAATTAAAATAAAGAACAAATTAACATGTGGTAAGTAGATGTACAACAGCATCAACAAAAAATATGCAGTTAGAAGATAAGCGGCAGCGAGAATTTTAAGCAGCAGTGGGAATCAGAACGTGTCAAAAATGAAAGTGAAAAATATGGAATTGTATGGTTATCAGAAATATGAAAGTGAGCATCAGAAAGTATCAAAAATGGCAATGAAGAACAAAGAACTCTGCTGTTAGAAGACAAGCGACAGTGAGAATCAGAAAGAGTCAAAAATAAAAGAGACGAAGAAAAATAATTCACGCTAGAAGATCAACGTCATCACAATCTTCGACGCCAACGAACTTTGGTGCAAAACCAAGTAAAAACCTACAAAGAAGCCGTCAACTATGCAAGTATTAGTTACAAGTCATTGAACCCTTCAACGTTGTATCTATTAACTTTGGAGTCCTCCTTTTTGCCGCTTGAAAAGTAGGCAATAAAAAAGATTTATAGGGAGTTTGCTGCCTGCCTGGTCGAATTGGATTACCACCTCTACAATTTCCAAATAATTTGGCTTGGCCTGTATAGGACATCACTTGCTCTCTTTAAAATTCCACAAACAATTACAAAACTTGAACTCACGTTTCACTTCAGCTTCATTCAACGTAAGCGAGGATCGAACCATCAATAGTCGTAGTGCTATCAGCTTCAAAGTAGCTGGACAGCCTTATAACAAAAACAATTTAGTGACAAATCCATCACAGACCCCTGAAAGTGATTTTGAACCACATTCATATGGCCAAATACACTTTTTAGACTCTGGTTAAGCTCTTAAAGAAAACCTTGCATATTCTTTAAATACTGGGATACATAAACAACTATGCTAATGGTTGCATGAAAATGCGAGAATTGGAGGATGATTTACAGCAACCTGGTGCTTCACTGGGGCAACAGGCTGTGATAGAAGGTAAGTGACAATGAGAATCAACACATAAAGGCCTATCGTGTAGCCTTTGGTCTATATATATATATATATATATATATATATGTATATATATATAGACCAAAGGCTACAAGATAGGCCTTTATGTGTTGATTCTCATTGTCACTTACCTTCTATCACAGCCAGAAATTCTATAGACAGAAATTCTACTTGTATTTATATATGTTGTATTTATATATATATTTTATATATTATATATTATATATATTTTATTTATTATATTTTTGTATTTTGTCTTCTAAGAAGGACATTGCGTTTGATACAGGGTCTTTTTCCACTGTGCGTCAAATGAAACTGCTGCCTGCAACGTATCAAGACAATTTACCATAAAATAAATTGGCCATTTTTTACCATAGATTAGTCAGTTATTACCAAGACTGTCATAGTACAACATGTCATTGGTTTTTTCTACCATTGGAATAGCTGTCATTATTTTTTCTTGTAATCAGATAAATAGTCATTTTTTCTTTCTAGTTGTCAGATAAACTGTTATTGTTTTTCTTGTCATCGTTTTTGTTTGCCACTGAACATGTGGTCATTGATTTTTGTTACCATAGAAAAAAGTGACAGCGTTATTATGTGTCATCGGACAATGTGTCATTGTTTTTATCGGTCTTCAGAAAAAGTGTATTGTTTTTCTATCATTAAACAGAAAGTCATTAGTGAGGGAACACCTTGCATATACCTAAGCCCCCCTTCCTTACTGGATAATAGGCTAGCTTATATGGTGTTATCTGGTTCTAGCCCCAATGGCAATTTCCAAAGCAGCTAAGGCTAATGCTGTTCTTGAGCGCTTTATTTGCTATACTTTAGACTGACTTGACTTACGAAGCGTCTTCACTTTGGGATTCAAAGGCCAAAATCTAAGGGCTCAGATATTTAAAAATACAACAAAATCAGATTTTGAAGTGCATCTCCCTTGAGCCAAGACAAAGGTCCACAGCTAAACAAAAGCACAACTATTGTTTACATCTTCCATTTGAAGTAGTGTTATGGTTTTTATCTGGCAGTTGATATATTATCATCGTCTTTTTCTGCCATTGGAGAGAAAGTCATCAGTAAAGTTTTTTCATGCCTTCGAGTTCTTCCTCCAATGACAGGTTTGTTAAAAATGTGTTTTCAGAAATCTCTTACCTAGGTTCTTTGCAATGTTTTTGCTCTAGCGTAAAATGGCAAAAAGCCAAATTGAAAGTTGAGGCTCATACTGTTTTTAAGGACGTTTTTTGCTGGGCTTAAGACTAACATGATTCGGTTATAAGGTGTTTGGGCTTGGGATTCACAAGCCGAAGTCAAGTGGCTCAGAGACTGAAAGTGGAAGGGTTGGGAAAAATCCCAGGGCCGACATATATACTCTTGAACAATGATGATCAAGTCAATAGTCTTGTTCACCTGATCTGAGACAATTTTTACTTTTGAAGTGGCTGATTACTTAAACGTCAACGAGCAGCTAGATCTTTTCTCTAAAAGAATAACGGCCGATTTCTTAAAAAAATGTTTTTTTGAACAGTTGAATCGTCAGCTTTCGATGAATAATCGGTCCGTCTTAACGTGGCATGAGACTTGAGAATGTTTAAATTTAGCGTTAGGAAGTATTTTTCTTTCTTTGATTGTTTGAGATTTAGACAGCTCCTGAACATAAGTGGGGATGGAATTCAGTTTAAAGTTACCCAAAAACGTCCTCGCGATTGTATGCTCTGGGGTATTGCTGAAATATCGAAATTCCTCCCTTTGGACTAATATTATTATTAATAGAAAAAAATTTTGAGAAGAAGAGGCTCTCGTGACGATTTTCTACAACACACGTGTTATGAGTTAAATAAGTGCCATTTGCGTTGTCGTGAGTGTTGAAGGTGAGAAAAACTGAAGAGTTAATGCTCCATGACTGCTACGCAGCATGAAGAAATGGTGCTACTCAAGTAAACCTGATACAATTGTTTAATGACTACTAGATAGCATGTGTGGTTTTCCGTTTTGAACCCCCTGAATAATACTTTCTCTTGAGTGTAGTTTTCTGTGAAATTCAAATTTTACGAAATCACCATTAAAAATTAGCTTTTCTCTCCCTTGGAGACCTTGGTCAATTCAGTCTAAAGACTAGGACATAAAGTCCTTAGGAACATCTTTGGCATCAGTGTTGGACTTTGTCATTGTTGCGAGAGCCTGAGTGGAATATTTATGAAAATGCTTTATTAGATATCGTATCACCCGCAAGGGGGGTTAACACATTCTAAAACCTCACTTATGGGGGGGGGCAATACCCCAACCTGATAGATTCAGCTTTGCTATAAGGTTTAGTCGTTCTGTTTTACCCACGTATTATATGTCGAAAATTTGTTGATCCAAAGTATGTATTACGTAAAAATTTTGAGTTACTGATTGTCCATTTTCTTCAATAGAAAATATGACAAAATCAGGTTATGCTGGATCGCTGTCGAAGTGCTATTACTCAATAATAATGAACACCGATTGTTGATTTCTTTAATAGACTGGAAGAGATCGTATGCAAATTAGTTGTTGCCGTTCAATGTGCCTCTCATTTCTGTCATTTCAGTTCAAGTAAATTAAACGGACTGTCAGATGCCTCTACTATGCTATAAATGGTCTTCCAATGAATGATAAACTTCGTTTTGTCTATTTTTTATATTGTCTCATGTGTAAAAATTTCTACGCATCTTGGTATCTATGCACCTAGATAACTACGCATCTAGCAATTTGTGCCTTGAGTTTAAGGATGTTAGGACACCAAGAAAACCATTGTTTATTTTGTGCTGTGCCATTGTGCGTACATCCGAATTTGATAATCTAGAAACACAAAACAAATAAAAGAGGAGACACTTTCGAAGCATGTAGTGGCTTTATTTTAATTTTAGGCTTCCTGAAAATACTTTTTGGATCACCCTCCTCCACGGAGAAAATTCCTTCACGTGACCTTGCACAGACTGGAACAATTTTAGGAGCATTTGAAGAACCTAACGTACTGTTAAATAGAAACTAAAAATAATATTTTCTAGGAATTAGGACATAAAAGGATTTCCTCGAAACAGGACTTCAAGTTCTAAGAAAAAAAACTAAAATTATAAGCCTATAAAAGCTCAAGATTCCGAGCAAAGGTTCGAACCCAGGGGTTTCCGGTCCGGTCGCTTGCTGATTGTAATAGCGTAAGATAGTACTAGGTTTGCAATTTAAATTGCTCAACACTCTTAGAAAAATCGGCAATTTAAGTTTTTTCTAGGTAAGTTTTGAGGAATGGTGTAACTTGTGGGAGTCCTACTCTAATGGAACAAACAAAAACGAGTGGCAAAATAACTATATGGATTTCATGTTTGACCTTAACGATACAACAGGCAAGTTTAATTTTTATCAATTTAATTTAGGCATAGGGGCGTCCGCGGGGGAGCTGAGGACTTGGTCCCACCCCTGAAAATTTTTTTTCCAAATTTCTGGGTACTTTCAATTAAAGTTAAAAAAAAATTTGTATAGGTCCCCAAAAAATTATGTTGCAGATACTTGTTGCGGTATATATTTGTTATTACATTATCTGAGATGACCTATTTTTTCCTGTGAATATTTTTTCTTCGCTCTATACCTTCCTGGCCTTTTTTCCATTTTTTCAGTAATTTTCTGTTAACTTTAAACACACTGATCACAAAAGATATGAGCCTGAGAAAGTTTGCGTGATTTTAGAAAGAATGGGAGGAATTCTGTGAAAATCCATCATTAAGTTCAGCCTACCAGAAGACCTTGAAAGACGAGATTTCAAACTATTATCGGTAGAATACGACACGTGTTTTTCTCGAGAAGATGTGCGTTTTTTTTAAGGTCACAGATGCGCGTTGTTTTTAGTGGTAATTGTATTGAACTTTTTGTCCTATCTTATCAAGAGAGGGCTCATCCAAGCTGAAGTTGAAAGTTGTAGCACACTTTTTAAGCGAAAGAAAATTTTCCACAGCAAATGGGTGTTTTCTGCCGTTTCATGGGCCAAAGCAACAACTTTGGTCTAATGTGGGATAAAATTCTAAGAGTGAAAATTCTGAAGTATTTTTCATGACAAAATTCATGACGCTAGGCTGCTAAAAACTTTGGGCCTGTATGCTAATGGTCAACCATTTTCCTTGGTTTCTCACTAAATTTAAATCTGTTCCATTTTCTTTATAAACGAATTAACAGATGGGCTCCGCTTTCTAAGGTTATATGGAGAGAAAGGTTGATATGGCTAGGGCACATTCCTGGAATGAAGGATGACAGATTGACGAAAATTCTTCTTTTCGGCCAACCGTTTAAGGCTAAACGCAAAGCAGATCGCCAGCGATTGGGGTGGGAGGATGTCATGAAAAAATATTTAAGGGAAATGGGAACTTCCTGGGAAGGTGTAAAGAGGGAGGCTTTGAATAAGTTGTGATAGAGGAAGAGCATGTGTAGCTGTATTGGCCTAAGGCGACTTGTTTCTGTGGTGAGTTGTTGCTATTAATAGTAGTAGTAGTAGTTTCAGCGATACAATCTCCTGGAAGACCATTCCAAATGGAGGTGCAGCGTCTTATGCAGCTGTTCTTCAAGTACACAATGTGGGAAGTCTCCTCTTGTAGGTAGTGCAACTGGGCCGTGATTTTGTGTGTGCGCCGTATTGGCAAATGGCGGCACAAGTAGAAATAATTAGGGGAAGTTTAGGGCAAAATGAAACAATTTTTGTCGATTGCTTATTGGGAAGGCGGTCGGAGAAGTTTTTAATAGAAGGAGGATGGAGTTGAAAAAAAAAATCAAAAGTGCATATTTGGGGCCATATTTTATAAGTTTCCGTTAGATGCCCTTCATATAAATGTGAAGAATACTCAGATCAATAAGGATTTAATCTCCGACTTCCTTCATACGAAAGACTACGCATGTGAATGAATGTTCAATGAGGAGCATAAAATGGGAACTGAGGGGGTAACAGTATCCCTCTTATAATCGAAACGTTTTGTTTTTAACTTAACTGTTAGTTTTTAGATATGCAACAGCGAAGTGTGCAGCGTCACATGCAGTGTGAGAAAAGTTGAGCTTACGCGTAGAAAGCAATGGGCTTACTCCCTTTTATTGGGGAAATTCTATTTTATTTTGAGAAGCAAACACTCTTAAATGGGCCGCTTCTGTCTAAGTATAAATAAAATTTATAATTTAATATTGATTTTGGAAGCTGAGGGGCGCAAGCTCTCCTCGTGTGTAATCTGGATTTGGTATTTTAAACAACTTCAAATTAAACTGAAAACTAAGTTTTTTCAAACAATAATAAAGGGCAGCATTAAAATTTAAACAAACAGAAAAGACCCTGTATATGAGGGGTATTCCCCTTCCCCACCCTACCTCTTTACTGTAAAGCTGGACTTCTTACTAATGCATGATGAATAGAAAGACTTATTGATTAACATTTTTCAAACAATACCCCCTTCCTAAGACCCGAATATAAACCTTAGCTAAATACTAGCCTTTTTAAAATGGGCATTATGAGCCAGTGATTGGGGCGAAATAAGCATAAAAAATCAATAAATATATTGTTTAGCCTTCAATTAAATCAAGAAGTCAGAGAGGATCTGGGAAGGAAGTAAACTAGAAGCAAAAATCTGGAAGTAAAATGGAAGTAAACTGGAACACAATTTTTTTGAATCCAATGATGTTAAAAACTTTGTCCCTGCAATGTTTTGTTAAAAAGAGGTCTTGACCTCTCTCCTTCCAGAAACTCTTTCATCACCCAGTCACCCCCTTTGACGTCTGTTCTTCCTATTATGACTTTGAATCGACTTACCTTGGATTTGATAAGCCTCCCTAGAAGTTACTCTTCGGGGGTCGCCAAAAGGCTTTGATGAGCTTTTTGGTGCTATCAAAGTGCTATCTTATTTTCAGAGGCAATCTATTAGACGATAGAAACGTGTGAGGGTTATTGAGAAATAATATAATATATTATTATATTTTATAATATATTATTATTTATTATGTTAATACAATGTAATAATAATATATTTTATCTGCAATCAATGCGGTTTATATTGCAGTGAAAAGGTGAGATGGTAATAAATTAATGCACCTTGAGTTTGCTATTAGGTAGGAAATCTTCAACGAAATACGGATGTACATGTGGCTGAAATGTTTACACCTACCCCCTCCCACCTCCATCCCCTGTTTCCTGTGCCTACTGCATGTGGGAGTGATTTTTAGGTAAAGTGGAACAACATGATTTCTCAGTACCGTCTCACCTTGATTAATAATTCTTTATACATAATAAATAAGATTTACCAAACAAAAACAAACAAAGTAACAAGTTGAACAATAAAAAAAAAATAACATATAACCAATAGTGAAACTTAATAGAATTGAATAAAAAAAAACAAGTTTTTTTAACTAAAAGTAAGGAGCGACATTAAAACTTAAAACGAACAGAAATTACTTCGTATATGAAAGGGGCTGCTTCTTCATAAACGTCCCAGTCTTTACGCTAAAGTTTGGCTCTTTCTCTCAACTCTACTTTTTAAAACAGTAAAAAAAATAGCGTAAAGAGCGAAACGTTGATGAGGAAGCAGCCCCTTTCATATACGAAATAATTTCTGTTCGTTTTAAGTTTTAATGTCGCTCCTTACTTTCGGTTAAAATTTTTTTTTATTTAATTTCTGAACGTTTTTGAATCAATCCATGTTTTGATTTTGGCTCTCCTCATAGGAATAATTAAAACCAAATTTGCATTTTTTTTTTTTTGCAAAATGGCTTTCTCATAGTGATCGAATGATTTTGGGAAAAAAAGGAGTGGGGGAGAAAGCCTAATTGCCCTCCGATTTTTTGACTTAAAAAGGAAACTAAAACTTTTAATTTTCTGCGAATGTTTTTATCAGTAAAAGATATACGCAACTTATAAATTAGCTTTCGTAACGAACTTTTGTATTCTCATGTTTTTATTACACATGTGAGGGGGTTCACCCCCTCGTCAGTACCTCGCTCTTTACACTAAAGCTTAAATTTTGTCCCAATTCATTAAGAATGACCCCTGAATCAAAAAAGCCGTAGAATAAATAGTTGAAATTACTAAAAATAGTTTAGCGTAAAGAGCGAAGTATTAGGAGGAGGTGAGCCCCTCATATGGGTAATAATTTCTGTTCGTTTTAAGTTTTAATGCTGCTCCTTACTTCCAGTTGAAAAAAACTTTTTCATATTTATTTTTTCATTGTTTTTTTTTTTAATGCTAGAAAGTCCTGCGCTCCCTTCATGGAAATTTTCTTCCCCATGCAAATTCCTCGATGGAAGATTCCCCAATATATCCCCAAACATACCCCCTCTTCTCAACCCCTCCCCCCAACCAAAATATCCCCCTGAAAACGTCAGTACACTTCCCAATAACCATTACTATATGTAAGCAGTGGTCAAAGTTTGTAACTTGTAGCCCCTCCCACGGAAACTGTGGGGGAGTAAGTGGTCCCCAAAGACATAGTTATAAGATTTTTCGACTACGCTGAGTAAAATGGCTATCACAGAATTTTGATCCGTTGACTTTGGGAGAATAATTACCGTGGGAGGGGGCCTAGGTGCCCTCCAATTTTTTTGGTCACTTAAAAAGGAGACAAGAACTTTTCATTTCCGTTAGAATGAGCCTTCTCGCAACATTCTAGGACAGCTGAATCGATACGATCACCCCTGGGAAAAAAAACAAAAAAACACGCGTCCGTGATCTGCCTTCTGGCAAAAAAAATACAAAATTCCACATTTATGTAGATAGGAGCTTAAAACCTGTACAATAAGGTTCTCTGATACGCTGAATCTGATGGTGTGATTTTCGTTAAGATTCTATGACTTTTAGGGGGTGTTTCCCACTATTTTCTAAAATAAGGCAAATAATCTCAGGCTCGTAACTCTTGATGGGTTACACTAAACTTGATGAAACTTATATATTTAAAATCAGCATTAAAATGCAATTCTTTTGATGTAACTTTGGTATCAAAATTCCATTTTTTAGAGTTTTGGTTACTATTGAGCCGGGTCGCTTCTTACTACAGTTCGTGACTTTGGGAGAATAATTAGCGTGGCAGGGGGCCCAGGTGCCCTCCAATTTTTTGGTCACTTAAAAAGGAGACTAGAACTTTTCATTTCCGTTAGAATGAGCCCTTGGCTTTGGCTTTTTCGCCACCTCTGGACTTTGAAAAACACCATTTTGGGCGTATTTTCGTTGAAAAATGCCTTGCTTACATATAGTAATGGTTATTGGGAAGTGTACTGACGTTTTCAGGGGGATATTTTGGTTGGGGGGAGGGGTTGAGAAGAGGGGGTATGTTGGGGGATATATTGGGGAACCTTCCATCGAGGAATTTGCATGTAACCACGAACTGTTTGAAAGATTTACAAGAAAGATACAAAAAAACTTGTAACCACGAACTGTTTGAAAGATTTACAAGAAAGATACAAAAAAACTATAAAAAACAAACAAACAAACTTACGACGAAAAAAAAAAATATAAAACATTTATCAGGTTGCGTCAGTTCACACAAATTAAAGGGAGGGGACAAAATGTATTTTTCAATATCTAGGGGAGGGAAGGCAAATAAAGGCATTTTTCAACGAAAATACGCCCAAAATGGTGTTTTTCAAAGTCCAGAGGTGGCGAAAAAGCCAGGGGCAAAACCTCAAATGATTCCACTGCACTGATCCTCACTGTAAAAAACTCCATGTCTGTAAAGTTTCATTACACTATAGTCATAGATAATTTACCATCGTAAGACGTCCTAAAACGTCCATAACATCCATAATAAATACGTCCATCAAAAGAACTCTTTTTGGCTTTACAAATGTTGAATTTCCGGCATTACTCAATTTTAACTGGCAAAGCTGGGAGCTCTATTTAAACGGATTTCGTTTTGGAAACCATTTAATATTCAGTCCTCGGTTCATTTATCTAATTACCTTGCTTCTTTGCATATTGTCGAGTAATTGCTTTCCAGTCTTAATTTAATAAAATTAAACCTTCCCTGAATTTAGATTTGCTCATTTTGTAAAAAAAAAATACTAGCCAGATAGATTATTGAAATTCTTTGCATTAGGAACAGTATATACTTATCTAGGTTATTACTAAAAATTAAATAAAAAAAAAGAAAATAATGGGCTATATAAAACAAATACCTTTATATGAGGGGGGCATCCTCTGTGCTAAAGGAGGACTAATGCTTTGCCAATAGCATTTACGAGCGCAACAAGCATAGTCAGTTGATAACGGCAATTGGTTGGTATCACGTGACAACATCTTTTTCTTTTATTTTGTAAAACCCTTTTTTCTTTCATTTTCAATCGGTTTGTGGTATAGTAATAAGACTTGCAGTTTTGAATTACCAAAGCTACAAACTGTCTAAACTTAAAGTTTTTAAAGCATATTTTGCAACTTATAGCAATACAAATTTTGAAGATGGAAAATAATTTTTACTCTTTATAACGAAATGCCTTCTTTTTTAGCGCAACCAGTTATAAAATTTCAGTAAGAAGGTCTAAAAAACGAAGATTTGCAATTATGACAAATAATTATTCTCTACTTCGACAAGGACAACAATTCAAAAACCTTAAAAAGAAAACCAAAAGTTTGAAGCTTTGTGCATATCTCAGTAAGAAATTGGACAACAATTTGAACTTATATAAGAAATTACATAAAAATTATATATTAAAATTTAGTATATACTAGCTGTTGAGGTGGCGCTTCGCGCCACCCCAACACCTAGTTGGTGGGGGCGCTTCGCGCCCCCCAAGCCCCCCGCGCACGTAAGTCGTTACGCGCCATTGTAGTTGTGTCCCTGTGTCCCACCTGTGAATATAGATAGATATATATATTTTTTTAACTACGTAAAACTTGCGAATATACAACATTCTTGGCTGTCCCATTGTCTGTGCATATAAATAGATTGTCAGGTTTACCGACTCTTGAACATGCAACATATAATTGTCCATGCGAAAAACAATCTGTATTCAGATCTATACCTCATTATTCTAATGATTGCCCTTGAGCTTTGTTGATGGTGATTGCTAATCAAACATTCTCTGTGTCCCCGTCGTCATTTATATATCCCTCTGTGCCTCCCGGCGTCCCCGTTGTAGTTGTTTCCCTGTGTCCCGGTCGTCATTTGTGTCCCGGTGTCCCAGTCTGTAATTTCTCTTTGAGTGTCGCGGTCGTCATTTATGTTCCCTGTGTCCCGGTCGTCATTTGTGTTCCGGTGTCCCGGTCTGTAATTTCTCTTTGAGTGTCCCGGTCGTCATTTATATTCCCTGTGTCCCGGTCGTCATTTGTGTCCCGGTGCTTTGTTGATGGTGATTGCTAATCGAACATTCCTTGTGTCCCGGTCGCTTTCTCTTTGAGTGTCCCGGTCGTCATTTATATTCCCTATGTCCCGGTGTCCCGGTTGTCATTTGTGTCCCGATGTCCCGGTCTGTAATTTTGTCAGTCGACAAACATGACGTCAGTCGACACACAAACATGACGTCACTCGACAGACACACAGACAACTTATTTTTATATATATAGATAATATATAAATTATTATATATATATATATATATATATATATATATATATATATATATATATATATATATATATATATATAAAATTATAAATTATATAGAAATTATAAGAAATTGGACAACAATTGAAATTTGACAAGGACAACAATTCAAAAACCTTAAAAAGAAAACTAAAAGTTTGAAGCTTTGTGCATATCTTAGTAAGAAATTGGACAACAATTTGAACTTATATAAGAAATTATATAAAAATTATATATTAAAAATTAATATATATAATATATAAATTAATATATATAAAAATTATAAATTATATAGAAATTATAAGAAATTGGACAACAATTGAAATTTGACAAGGACAACAATTCAAAAACCTTAAAAAGAAAACTAAAAGTTTGAAGCTTTGTGCATATCTTAGTAAGAAATTGGACTTCTGGGTTTTACTATACTGTTTATTATTGTTTATATTTTTTTTAATATTGTTTTTTGAGTATTTTTAATGTTGCGTTGCGTTATGTAATGTGACTGAATAATTAAAATGCTTTTAGGTGCATTTTGCATAAAAATTCTCAATTTGCCTTTATTAAAAAAATACATTCAATGGCAAAATTTGGCTTTGTTTTATAGCATTAATTCCTGTTTTTTAGACAATTTTTGGATGGGTATAGGCTTCAAGCGATTGAAGAAGCATATGCACTTTGAATCTGAGACCGTAAAAGACGATTTAATTTGAGCTCGATTTGACCTCTGATTGGCTTGTATTTGATTAATTGCTTGTTTGTATTATTTTTTTCAAGCTTAAGTTATACGGATTTTCTTTCAGGCGACGGCCATTTAGATCAACTTGAATTTACAGCTGAATGGAAAAGGTACAATGTAACGGACGAAGAATGTAACTACGCCTATGCCAAAATTTCCCAAGTATGTATTATTGTGTACTTGCTTACCCAAAGATTGCTCGAATCTTAGAAGATAGAAAATTCAAAGAAAATCCCCCTCGAAAATTTCTCACAAAAAAATTCGCTCCTGTAGAAAACTCCTCCTCTGAGGCAAATTCCACCCCACAGAAGATTCGCCAGAAAATTCTCCATCCAGGAAAATCTCCACTTCCCCACAGGATTTTTAACGATTGTGTTTTAAATTTATAAGTGTTTGAAATTTTCCCGAAAATTCTCCTCGGTAACCGTTCTCCTCCTGCGATATTTTCCTTACCTGTGGGAAAATCCTCCCTTGGAAAATTCCCCCTCGCGATTCTCCTTCATTGGGGAATCAAGTCTACAATTCAAAAACACAATAGTGCTCTGAATCGATAAATACGAACATAAATTAATTTTACAAACGCCATGGTTTCCACAGTAGAGTTATTCCCAGACGAATAAAGTTGTCTTTTACCTTGTATTTAAATAAATTATCTAATAGATTTATTTTTGTTACACACGCAAAGAGTCGGGAAAAGACATGCAAATCCAATTCATTTTGAAATAGAAAATCTCCCTCGTAGAAAACCCCCCTATCCCTCCCAATATCTCCCCTCCCCTCCACAGAAAATTTCCCTGGCATATAAAATAAAGTAGTATTATAAACTTGAAAAGTATTGTTGAATACGAAATTCAGAAAGTTTACCGAAAAAGAAATATTATGACTATGAACACGGCTCCCGTCAAAACCGCTCCAGTACTGACCTTATATTTGTATTCAAAATGCTGCTGGAAGAAACCAATGAGGTGAGAAGGACATTGTACCTTGTGTTCATTTATTTTGAGAGAGCCTTTGACTCAGTAGATAGAACAACACTCTGGAAAATACTCTCATAATACGGCATACCGAAAAAAATCATTAAGCCTATCATGGCTTTCTACAAAGAAACAGAATGCTGTGCACAAACTGGACAAAGGAATACCAGATATTTTAAAATAATGACAGGAGTAAAGCAGGGATGTGCCCTCTCCCACCTACTGTTCATCCATGCTGTAGACTACATCTTAAGTAAATATGAGGGATTTGGGATTGATATTAGTGAGCCGGCCATACTTGGAGGTCTCGATTTTGCTGACAATATAGGTTTTCTTAAAACTTGCAAACCGAGACTGCAGACTTTTATAAATAGCGTTAAAGATGCAGTAGAATAATTTGGACTAAAAATAACACAAATAAAACAAAAAGCTCGGCTACTACTTGGTCTCTTCTTGATATTCAGTGTGGAGATGACCGAATAGAGTTGGTGGTTGAGGGCAGATACCTAGGCAGTGCAGTCGAAAATACTGGCGCAAACGCAAGAGAAGTCCAACTTAGGTTGGGACAAGTACACGGGACGCTTAACCAGCTCAGACGAGTTTGAAAATCTCAAAAATACTCTTTCAGACTAAAGCTACGACGGCTTCAAAGCAATGTTTTTTCAGTACTGCTTTTATGGGTCTGAGACCTAGCACCTCAATAAGCAACAAGAGAAAAAACATTAAATCATTCGAAAACACTTGCCTCAGAAGAAGCCTAAATATAAACTCGACCCAGAGGATAAGAATGACACTATCAGGCAATAGGTCCAGCTACCTTTAATAGCAGATGTTGCCCGTCAACGTAGGTTGTGTTGTCTTGGGGGCTGTCATCAGAATGGGCAGAAATTGCTTGTCAAACTTCATCCTCTTCTGGCAACCAGAAGCATCAATAAGACGAGGCCGTCCTAGAAACACCCAAAGACGTTCACACAGAGGAGACTTGTCAAATATACATGCATCCCTAAGGCCCGAATGGGAAGACATACTAGCTGCAGCAAACCTCTGAGATGACTGGAGACTTTTTGTGGATGCCCTAGGTGCCTCTGGAGGCACAGGAGGAACTAAGGCCTAAGGCCTAATGTCTAAGAAAGTTTGTTAGATGACAGATTTCATAACTAAATAACTCATTATTGAATATCCAGGACATTTGAATAACGTGACTAGGAAGAACTATTAATTATATGTATTGCGGAGTCTCTAAGTTCAGTCAGCGTGGGAAGTATTAGGAAGGCCTTTTAGAGGGGAGGATCCTTATACCTAACATTTTCGCAAAAGTTTGCTCAACAACTTTTAAAAGTTTGTTGGCCATCGGCTGAACAGTGTAGTAATTCATACAGGATACACAAAGGCAGACAAATAGACACAAATAATTTTGTGTCTATTTGTCTTGTGTCTATTTGATATATATATATATATATATATATATATATATATATATATATATATATATATATATATATATATATATATATATACATATATATATATATATATATATATATATATATATATATATATATATATATATATATATATATATATATATATATATATATATATATATATATATAGTAAAGTAATTAAACGCGACATATTGTTTCATAGCCCTTCCCAGACATTTACATAAAACAAATCCGGAGCGAGGGGGTGATTTCGCTTTACCAAACCAGAAACTCTCTAGACTCTGATAGTGGTTGAAATATATTAGTCACAATCGACGTATATAAACAACCTGTCTATGTACAAAATCTGAGCACCCTGTCTCCTCTGAGAACCACTTAAGAACAACACCTCCCAAAAAATATCAAGAAAAATGGGCTAAATTGTAAGAAAACAGAATAAAATGGCCTGAAAACAGCTTTTTACTACCACTTTACTTGACAGCCCCCACACTGAGGAGTGGGAAGCTACTCTAAATTTATAGAACTCTCTCTATTTATCTAGAATTTTTGTTATATTCAAAATGTCATATTCAGTTTTTCCTTCTAATTTAAAATGTGCCTCTATTACATCTGTATTATATATCTTCGTTAATTTTTAAAACAGCTTAGAAACAGCGTTAAGTTTTAAAAACTACTTTATTAATAATATATATACATATATATATATATATATATATATATATATATATATATATATATATATATATATATATATATATATATATATATATATATATATATATATATACATATATATATATATATATATATATATATATATATATATATATATATATATATATATATATATATATATGTGTGTGTATATATATATATATATATATATATATATATATATATATATATATATATATATATATATATATATATATATATATATATATATATATATATATATATATATATAAACGAACTACGAATTAAAACTACGAGTTGTTGGAGACCTCGCTTCATGTTTCTTTCATTTTCTTTCTTTTTCAGGGAAAGCCCTTCCTAACCAAATCTGACTACAAAGCCCTGTGGCATCAATATTTTACAAGTGACGATCCTGCTTCTCCCGGAAATTTTCTGTTTGGTAAAGCAGTTTGAAGACTATATAAATTTTCAGAATTTATTTCCTGTTATAAAATTTTCTTAGATGGGATTAAAACATCAATTTTCTTCCTCATGCTTAAGGTGACTCATTTGGTGCCAAAAGAGATGGTATTGGCTAAGACATCGAATTTTCATATGTTATAGTGAACCCTATACAGGTAGATGGGCTCACTAGGAGCGTGTTCTAGATCAAATTGCAATTTAATTTGTATTTAATTAAAATTTAATGTGCATTAACTACAGACCTGGAGCGTTTTATTAAATAATGCCCTAACACAGATTTAACTACTACTATTAACAACTTATCGCAGCACCAGACTATCAGAGGCCTACACAGCAACACACGCTCCTACTAAATCCCAATTTATTCAAAGCCTGCCTCTTTACCACCTTCCAGGAAGTTCCCATTTCCCTTAAAACTTTCTTTATGATGTCTTCCCATCTCAGCTGTGGACGTCCTGTTTTCCGTTTAGCCCTAGACAGTTGACTGAAAAGGACAATCTTCAGCAGTCTGTCATCCTTCATCCGCAGAACGTGCCCTAGCCATCTCAACCTTTCTCTCATTATAGCCCTAGAAAGTGAAATTGATCCACACTTTTCGTACAGCCAACTGCTTAAAATACGGTCAGTCATACGGGTGCCCAGAGCAATCGGTAAGCAAAGTCTCTGGAAAACATCTAGCAAATCTTCATCTGTTTTTCGGAGCACCCATTCTTCAGAACCCTATTTGACCACTCTCATCACTCTAGCTTCTAATATTCTAATCTTCGTTTGCATACGTATTTTCTGATCCTTCCAAAAAAATTTTCAACTGTGAAAAGAGTCTTTTGAAATGAATCAACTGTGAATAGCCCTGAGTTTTGGCTATTCTACTTTTACCAACTTCACTCCACCCACCATCATTACTAATAATACTACCAAGGTAAGTGGAGCTGTCCACCTGATCAATCTTTTCGTTACCCAAAGACACCTTTTTCATCTCGATTTATTCCTAGCCTTGGAGACTTCTTAAAATTAATTTTAAATCTATTCTTCCTCTGAACTCGCAAAACCTCTAAGAGTTCATTCATTTTGCTCACACTTTTATCTAGGATGCTTCCATCGTCAGCATAATTTAAGTCCAGGAAGGTTTTTTTTTTATCCACATTTGATTCTGTGTTCTCCCATTGCCTTTGCTGTGCTCCTTTAGACAAAGTCCATCAAAATGATCCATATAAAAGGGGATAGAACACAATCCTGCTTCTAACCTCAGCTGCTAACCTCATTTCCTACCCTTAACCACATCAGCGTTATTCTCGTACTTACCACTAATCACTTTGATGTATTTGTCTGGTATATCTTACAAATATAGGACCTTCGCTAAAGATCAACAGAATTGAACGCTTGCTCATAATCTATAAGACTGAGGAGTAAAGGTGTTTGGTAACTCAGGAACTTCTGAATTATTAACTTAGGAGTAAAACTGTGGTCGACACATCCTCTCCCCTTTCAAAAACGGCAATGATCTTCTCTTACAACTTTGCCTACAGCATCTCTCAGTCTAAAAAGTATCATATCACTAAGTAATTGGCTAACCACAGAGACCAGGCTAGTGCCTCAACAATTACCACACTCACTCTTATCACCTTTCTTGCACAATGGCTTTATTAGGGGTTTCCAAAAATCGCTAGGTAGCCTACTCCCTTTTTCAAAAACCATATTTATTATCTTGGTAACTTATTTCTAACCTCAGAGTCAATATATTTAAGAAACTCATTTACCACACTATTAGCACCTGAGTTTGTATTTTAATACTTTCTTCACTTTCTTTACATTCCTCTTGTTTTCATATGGTCTATCAATCAGATAACTCTTATACAAGGCTCTTCTTCTCTCTATTAAACATACAGCTTTTTCACTAACATTTCTAGCTGCGTTCCTAACTTTCTTCAATAAGACATGATCAGCAGCCTCAAAAATTGTTTTCTTAAGATTATTCCATCCGTCTTCTACATTGTCAAATTTTAAACTCTCCAGTTTAGTATTCAACTGTTCTTGGAAAATCTATTTCAAGTTCTCATCCTGGAGTCTGCCAACATCATAAATTCCCGGGAGGTAGTCACCCTTCCAAAATTTTGGCTTTAAGTTAACCCTAGACAGTACTGGATGATGATCTTTACTTTTAACATCAAAAGCAGCACTCCTATATACACTAATATATAGGTACTATATGCTGTATATAGGTACCCTGGTGTGAATACCAAGTTAACTTATGGGCCGTTTCATGACCAAATTAAATAAAAAAACAAGTTTTTTTAACTGAAAGTAAGGAACGACATTAAAACTTAAAACGAACAGAAATTACTTCGTATATGAAAGAGGCTGCTTCCTCATCAACGCCCCGCTCTTTACGCGAAAGTTTGACTCTTTCTCTCAATTCTTCTCTTTAAAACAGTAAAAAACTTTAGCGTAAAGAGCGGGGCGTTGATGAGGAAGCAGCCTCTTTCATATACGAAGTAATTTCTGTTCGTTTTAAGTTTTAATGTCGCTCCTTACTTTCAGTTAAAAAATTTTTTTTTTTGTTTAATTTCTGAACGTTTTTGAATCAATGCATGTTTTGATTTTGGCTCTCCGCAGAGGAATAATTAAAACAAAATTTAAATTTTTTTTGTTGGCTAAAAGGCTTTCTCATAATTTTGATCGAATGATATTGAGAAAAAAAGAGCGGGAGAGGAAGCCTAGTTGCCCTCCGATGTTTTGGTTAATTAAAAAAGGAACTGGAACTTTTAATTTTTTACGAATCTTTTTATTAGTAAAAGATTTACGTAACTTATATATTAGATTACGTAAAGAACTTTTGTATTCTCATGTTTTTATTACATATATGAGGGGGTTTGCCTCCTCGTCAGTACCTCGCTCTTTACACTAAAGCTTAAATTTTGTCCCAATTCATTAAGAATGACCCCTGAATCACAAAAGCCGTAGAATAAATAGTTGAAATTACTAAAAATACTTTAGCGTAAAGAGCGAGGTATTAGGAGGAGGTTAGTCCCTCATATGGGTAATAATTTCTGTTTGTTTTAAGTTTTAATGCCTTTCCTTACTTCCAGCTGAAAAAACTTTTTCATATTTATTTTTTCATTGTTTTTTTTTAAAAAATGGTAGTAAATCCTGCGCTTCCATCGTGGAAATGTTCTTCCCCCATAACAAATTCTAGATGGAAAGTTCCCCCAGCATATCCCCCTCTTCTCAACCCCTCCCCCCAACCAAAAAGATCCTCCTGAAAACGCCTGTACACTTCCCAATAACCATTACTATATGTAAGCACTGGTCAAAGTTTGTAACTTGTTGCCCCTCCCAAGGGGACTGTGGGGGAGTAAGTCGTCCCCAAAGACATTGTTATAAGGTCTTTCGACTACACTGAATAAAATAGCTATCTCCGAATTCTGATCCGTTGAATTTGGGAAAATAATTAGCGTGGGAGGGGGCCTAGGTGCCCTCCAAATTTTTGGTCACTTAAAAAGGGCACTACAATAGGTTTCTCTCATACGCTGAATCTGATGGTGTGATTTTCGTTAAGATTCTATGACTTTTAGTTTCCGCCTATTTTCTAAAAAACGCAAAACTTTCTCAGGCTCGTAACTTTTGATTGGTAAGACTAAACTTGATGGAACTTATAGATTTAAAATCAGCATTAAAATTCAATTCTTTTGATTTAGCTATTGGTTATCAAAATTCTATTTCTTAGAGTTTTGGTTACTATTGAACCGGGTCGCTCCTTACTACAGTTCGTTACCACGAACTGTTTGATACTGTATTGGTTATAACTATATTGTTATACCTACAAAATTACAGCATTCCATAACCATTGCTGTTTTCTTTTCCAATACCAAAATTATGTAGGCTGTACTACAGGCTGTAGTACAGCCTGCCATTACAACAGTACAGCAGGCCATTACCGTTTTTTTTTTCTTACGACAAATTTACCTAAGCTAGGATACCCTCTATCCCCATTTCTACCTACCTGGGCGTTAAAATATCCTAATAAAAACACCATATTTCTACTTGGAACCCTGCCTATCTGCTCCTGTAACTATAAGTAAAATTCACCTGAGTCGTTACTATATCTGTCAGTAGGTTTTACAGGGGCATATACTACTCTAACTGATACCCTGTCTTTTCAAACAGTTCGTGGTAACGAATTGTAAGTAAGGAGCGATCCGGCTCAATAGTAACCGGAACTCTAAAGAACAAAATCTTTATACCAATAGATACATTAAAAGAATCAGATTTCATGCTGATTTCAAATATATAAGTTTCATTAATTTTAGTCTTGCCCATTAAAAATTATGAGCCTGAGAAAATTTGCCTTATTTTTGAAAAAAAAGGGAAAACATCCCTTAAAAGTCATAGAATCTTAATGTCTATCAGATTCATATCATCAGATTCAGCGTATCAGAGATCCCTACTGTAGAAGTTTCAAGCTCCTATCTTTAGAAATGTGGAAGGTTAGGTTGGAGGATTTTTCCATGGAGACATTTTTCACGGGGGAAGAGAATTTTCCATGAAAAGGGTGCTGGATTTCCCAGCATTATTTAAAAACGATCAGAAATTAAATTTTAAGAAAACAAGGTTTTTCAACTGAAAGTAGGGAGCAACATTAAAACTTAAAACGAACATAAGTTATTACGTATATGAGGGGGTTAGCCCCTTCGTCAATACCTCGCTTTTTACGCTAAAATTGTTTTAGTACTTTCAAAAGATCTATTTATTCTAATTAAAAGGCCTTTGTGATTCAGGGGTCATTCTTAAAGAATTTGAACAAAATTCGAAATCTAGTGTAAAGAGCGAGGTATTGACGAGGGGTCGAACCCCCTTATATATGTAATAAGTTATGTCCGCCTTAAGTCTTAATATTACTCCTTACTTTCAGTTAAAAAAAACTTGTTTTTTTTAATTTAAATTAGTCATAAAATTAGCGATTAGTGTTCTATTGTTAATACCTTCCCAGCTTAAACAAGTCTTAACAGCTTCCTTATTTATCACGAGCCCTACTCCCTGTCATGTAACCCATCCTTCCTGCCTGAGTAAATAAATTCTATATCACCTAATTCTATGCTTCCTACCCCTAGGATATGAGTTTCTGAAACTCCTGATAAGTTCAATTCGAATTGTCTGAATTCGTAGGTCAAAATGTGGTAATGTTGGTTATTTGCCTTTATTTTTTCATGTTTGATGACGACTGTGTTGAAGTTGATGTACTAGAGTTGCTTGTTATCTGGGTTCACAAAAATTTAATTTAAGACAGTATTTAGAAAAACATCAATTTTTGATCATTTCAGTTATTTATTTGCCCTCACCAGGAAACAAGCGTTTAGTTTCTATTAAATATTATTATTTTTTGCCGAGACTGGAACACGCTCTAAATCACTGTCTGCAAAAAGGTACAGTTTCACAGGGCATTGACTTTTGTAAACGGCACATGTCTTTCACTTGTCTCTCAGTCGTGATTATACTTCAGAGGTTTCAGTTTTAGTTAGAGCTAAATCCAAAAGAGATAAAGTCCCTATTGAAAAAAAAAAAAAAACTGGAGTAAATCTTTTGTTTAAAAAATTGGCATTATTTGCAACTATTGAGCAGACCATTCTGCTCAAAAACTAACGTATTTACACTTGAAATAGTTCTTTTTAAAAATTAGATAAAATGAAAACGTTGCAAAAAATGCAAATATTTAATTCCAGCTTTTTACAGCATGTATGAAAATTTTGCTCTAAATCATATTCGCACAGCAAAGGAAGAACTTAAATCTGCAGTAATGTTGAAACTAGTTCAAAACATTTGTAAGGTTTAATTGTAGTCTAGGGATGGTTCTCCCAAAAACCAGGTCTTAAGTACCCAGGCCGATGTTACATGGGATCTAAAATTCGTGGCCCAGGAAATCAAATAAATTAAATATGTTAGTTTAATATCTTAATGTATCTTATGGGCTGGGAAACCTTTGTTTCTGGGAAACCGTATTAATGAAAGAAAATTCAGTCCTTGTAATTTTTTTTTTTTAATTCGGTTGTGAAAAATGTGGCTCAAAGTAGAGTTTTTCCTGTTATTTTTCCTAGTCAGGACAATCATGGATACTTCATAGCAAATAAAATCTTAATTTTGCTCCAGGGGGATAAACTTTATTTTTTATCTGCTTATTTTTGGCCCATGAGGAAAGGGAGGCAATAGTAAAAAATCAGCGTATATTTGTTCCCTGCTTTCTTCCAATAAATTACTTATTTGTCTTTTCCAAGCGTAACTGTTACAGAAAGTGATTCCGCTGGTCCCTCATATATAAAGGTGCTATCATCCCATCTACATTATTTTTTTCCACAAGGACCAAATTGAGCAATGGGTAGCCCCAGTTTTAGACACTTTTACATTTCTTGGGTTTCGAAATTAGCAGACTACTGCCGTGACTTCAGATTGAAAGGGGTCCAACCCATGTGCCGAACCGGTTTTAGTCTTAATTTTTTAGGTTAATTCAAAAATGTCAATCATATAGCTGTTGAGCACAGCCTCATAAAATGACTGATTGTCATAAATGATTTATGTAAGCTATTGCATAGTTGCAAATCAGTCCTCAAAGACTTTAAAGTCTGCAAAACACAAGAACAAAATTTAGAAACTAAAAGTTTACAAAGTTTGAATCCCAACAGATTTTCATGAGGGAGGGGGATAAAGCCTCAAAAAAGGAAAATTCATGTCAAAATCTTTCGACATTTGGACAGTAGTTCTCCAGATCTGTCTAGAGGTGGGGGGGGGGGGGGGGTAGTTCACCTGTTGCCTACAATAGATTCATTGTGAGGGCGGGGGACAAAGCCTAAAAAGGAAAATTCATGTCAAAATTTCTCGAGATTTGGATAGTAGCTCTTCAGGCCAGTCTAGATGGGGAGGGGGGCAGTTAACTTGTTGCCTACTTTCTAAAGAAGATGTATATTTCGGCTAAGTCTCATAATCCAAGCTTAAAGTAAAATATCAAACCGTTCGTGGTATAAAGAACTATAAGTAAGGAATGGCTCGGCCCAATGGTAACCGAAACTCTAAAGTAGGGAATTTCGATGAAAATTAATGCGTCAAAATAATTGGCTTTCCATGCTGATTCCAAAAATATAAAATATAATCTAGAGAGGAAGCTATATCTGCCACGGAAACTTGTTTTGCTAGAAAAGGGAATTATATATATTTTTCCAGTGTTTCGATTTTATGGGGTTCAAACATTTTAGAAGAGAGGTTGACAAAAGCGGGTACAGGAGTGAATCTTGAAGAAAGATACAGTTTCTCATCGAAGATTCATCTCTCAAGCTTTCCAATGTTGTATAAAGTCGTTCCTTGGACGAGCGAAAATCATTGCTAAACAAATTCCTTTCTAATCTAACAACTCGAGAAAAATCAACAGTGGGCAGGTTTTCAAACAAAAAAAAAATCAAAAACTTTCAACAAAAAAGGTTTTTAATTTTCCAATTGGCATAAACACTTTGCAGCATAATTTTCCGCTTTGCATAAACACTACCCATTACGACCGACTAAGACGACAAAAATTTTTCACACTTAAATGACACAACTACATACAAAACAATTTCTCTTGATCCTATTGATCAGTTTGCAAATAATATTATAAATGAATTAAAGCAGCTAAAACAGAACGGTAATATCATCCAATTATTATAAAATAAATGTTCCCCCGTTATAGTTTCTGTCCAAAATCCTATGGTTTACCAAAAATACATAAACAAGATATTCCCTTAAGATCAATCGTAGCATATACCAAACCCCCCGCTTCCAATATTGTAAAATGGCTTTTCACAGCTTTCAAACCTTTACTGTATTCCCAAAATTCCTATATTAGTAATTCGGCATATTTAGTTAAAAAACGTAATAACACAAGCATTTCAGAAAACAAAATAGTTAGTAGTTCTTAAATTGTCAAATTAATCAAACAGTTGGAAAACTATAGGTTCTATCACTATATTAGCTCTATGACTATCAACCTTGTTTCTACTGCCTTAGCAATGATGCATGGACGGATAATAGATTAGGTATATCTATTAACAAATGAACTAACCTCCTTTTAATACAATTCTAATAAGGGGGAATTAATGCCAGATTTGCTTCTCACTCACATGGACTATCTGTCTTGGCCTTTTCTACAATTAGCCATGACTTGATGTCCACAACTATTCCATTTTAATTCAAAAATCAACGGACATTCCCATAAAATCAAAGATACTTCACAGTGTGAGGCTGCTGATAAGTCCTCAAATATAATGTATCTTCCGTATATCCCAAAAATCAAAACAAAATCAAAAAGTATTTACACACAAATAATCTGTATGTAGTTTTCACTGATGATTTTAACATCACAAATTTTCTAAACTCCGGTAAAGATAAAACCCCAGTTACTCGCCAAAAAGGGGGGGCTTATCAAATGCCATGCGACTGTGTCAATTATGCTGGTCTAACTCATCAGAATCTAGAAAAAACGGCTACACCAATATAAAGAAGACATAGACAACGCATTAATTTCTAATAGCTCTGATAACTCCTTTGCTTCTACTTTAGCTTGCCATATATTTAACAATTCCAGCCACACAATACTTTTTGAAAAATCTTCACTCATTATTAATAATTTAGGGATAAAACGAGTGGTTCGGGAATCATTCGAAATTAGTCTCAAAATAAATAGCAATATTTCTATAAATAGGGACTTTTGGGAATATTCACTAAATTCTTTATGCTCAAATTTAATTAAAAATGATATAAGAAAATATTTTGTCAAATCAATTTACAGTGGTACTGAGCCCGTTACGAAAGTCCTTTAAGGCTAGCTGCTAAAACAGCAAGATTAGTTTTGAAATCTTGTATTTAATTATTTTACTTTATTTCATTTAAATGAGTAATGAGTTTAGCATCTTACATCACTTTTTTATTAGTCCAGGTTGAACTTCATTGAAGTAAGGACGCTAGGGCTGTTTTAAACAATTTTTTAAAAACAGTTTTATATATATATATGTATATGTATATATATATATATATATATATATATATATATATATATATATATATATATATATATATATATATATATATATATATATATATATATATATATATATATATATAGGTGTTGTGCTGAAGACGACCCTTGGACAAAGGGCCAAAATACTCACTGAATTGAATTCCACCGTCTTGAGAAAATATCCCTAGTGTTTCTAAGTTGTGTTTGTTTGTTATGGAAAGGCAGTGTGGTCTTCGTTGCTATTTACCTCTTTACTTTCAGTTCAAAACACTTGTTCTATTTGATTTAATCTCTATAGAAAACTATATTTTGGCTTACTATTTATGCGTTGGACAAAATATTGCAACAGTTTTTAATAATAGTTACACTATAATGCTTTAGATTGAAGGGTACGGGGAAAAAATTCAAATATGTGAGTCAAATAATGGCATAATCTATGGGGTTCTATAGAAGTGTTGGAACTATTATCCCCATAGTGTAGCAGTCATCATTAAAGACAAATATTAATCAACCATCCCCCTCCACATGCCCAATAAGTTCCAAATCAAATCCATGAACATTTCCCGAGATATCATAGACACACTATTTTAATAGCCTTGGATGCACCTGGTTCTTTTTGATTTACCTCAATTTCCGACTAGACCTACCCTGGCTCTCTTAACTTTATACTCTTAGGCGTTCCTGAGATAACGCAAATATGCTTTTTTGACAAAACTGGTTGCACAAAGTGTCTTTCGATTCAGTTTACCATCCCCGAAAACATACTCAAAAGTATCAACTTAATACCCTGAGCTTTTCACGAGATATTGCACATTTACTCTTTTGCAACTTGGGCACGCAAAATTTATTTTGATTTATTTTTACATCCCCCTCAACTTTCCTGAAAATTTCAACTTAATACCCTATTCCATTCCTGAAATATTGCATCTCTACCATTTTAATGACAACCTGGATGTACTTACACTCATTTGATTTAGTTCAATAATAGTATTAGTAGTAGCAGTGGAAGTAGCAGCAGTAGTTGCTGTTGTAGTAGTAGTAATAACAGCAGCAGAAGCGGTAGTGGTAGTAGCCTGCAAATATTGCCTTTTGGTTAATTCGACGTCCCCCACATCATATACTGTAAGTTTCAGTCTAATACTATAAGCCGTTCCAAAGATACTGTTGAAACGCCCTTCCGACAATCTGCAAGCACATAGTGTGTTTTGATTTACGTAAAATTTTCTCTTAATATTCCCTAAAATTTTCACATCAATACCCTTAGCCTTTGTAGTAGTAGTCGTCGTAGCAGTCGTAGTAGTAGGAGTAGGAGTAGTAGAAGTAGCAGTATAGAGTAATAGCAGTAGAAGTAGTAGCAGTAGAAGTAGTAATAGTAGTAGCAGTAGCAGTATGCATATATTGCCTTTTGGATAGTTTAACATCCCCCTTATCATGCTCAGAAAGTTTCAACTTGATGCTCTAGGCCGTTTCTAAGATATTGCATTTCTAAGTCTATAAAACAAGCAATGAATAAATGTAGGAAACTACTAGAATTGAAAAAAAAAGAATATAGATAACTTATGAGAGCAATCATTTTAGCTTCAAAACTGCTCTCACAACCAAAGAACCATACATTTAAAATATTTTCCAGAATTAGAACTATCGTTTTATTTATTAGCTAACCACCTGTTGGCTGACAGCCAACTGTTCCATTTTACTCTCATACCAATTCCAAGAATCTCATTGTATCAATGTTCTGCAACAGAAACAGCATATCGAACCTTTAGTTATTTCGAGAGTAATTTCCCATAAACTGTCATGTCCAGGTACCATCAAAGGAGCAGGAAACAATTTTGCTGTAAAAGTTTTCTAAAAGAAAGACTAATCGTGGGTCTGCTAATGATTCATCTTACTGATGGAAGAGACACTTTTTGTCACTCAGGTCATAGCCCTCTCTCTCTTAGCTTTCAAGAGATAACAGAAAAAATGATTTGAAAACGCACATTTTCTCTCCTAAAAGTATATATGCCAGTACCATGCACGAACTGTTGTACGCCCCAATCTAGCAGTTCGTGGTAACCAACTGTAAACAAGGAGCGATTTGGTCCGATAGTACCTGAAACTCTAGAGTTTCACGAATTGAAATTTCGTGAAAACTCTAGATGTTCAATAGTAACATCAAAAGGATTGAATTTTTATGCTGAAACAATAGACAAATTCATTAAGTTTAATGTTACTCATCAAAAGCTACGGGCCTGGAAAAATTTGGCTGATTTTTGAAAAGAGCAGAAAGACCCCAAAATGTCAAGAAAACTTAAGGAAAATCGTACCATCAGATCCAGTGTATCAGAGAACTCTACCAAGCTCCCACCTGCGAAAATGTTTCATTTTTTTCTTTACAAGAAGAAACATCACGGGTACGAAAATATTATTTTTATAGCTTTTTGTTTCATTCTTTTTCTCAGGGGTGATAGTACCGAACTGATGATCCTAAACGACTAGGAAAGGGGTCATTCGAACGAAAATTAAAAGTTATAGTGCCCTTCTTAAGTGACCAAAAAAATGGAAGGGTAACTAGATCCCCTCAGAATCCCCTTTCCCCCCAAGCCATCCGATAAAAATTTGAAATATCCCTTTTGTTCAGCATAGTTGAAAGGTCAACTAGCAATGTCTATGGAGACAAAATGACCCTCCAGAGCCCCTGGGGACACGGACTACTAGTTATAAAACTTGCCCGTGGTTAAATATAGAATTTGTTACTGGGAAGCATACAGATGTTTTTTGGGGGAGAGGGGACTTATCTTTCGGGGGATTTCCACGGAGATAATTTTCCCTGGGCTAGGTAGTTTCTGGCATGATTTTCAAGGGGAAGTTTTCAAGGGGGATTTTCAGGAATTCCTGTACAAAACTATTTATTTTACTTTCTCTTTGGCGACTCAATTTTACATTTGGAGATGTTACAGGGAAATTCTTTAGGGTAAACTTTCAAAGGAATTTAAATTGCCTGGGCGATAATTCCAGGGAAGGGACTTTATGTGGAAGAAATTCTCCATCGAAAGTTTTCCATGGGAGAAATTGTCCATGGGGGAATTTTTCGTGGAGGAAACTTCCCACTGGGGGGGGGGGGATTTCCATAAAAAATTTCCACGGAAGGGAGGTATATCCAGCATGATTTGAAAAGCGATTAGACACTAAATGAAAAACAGGTCATTTTTAAAATAAATCAGGCTAAGGAGAATTTTCTTGACGGAAATGTTTGAAATAAATTTTTCAGAGAAAATTTTCAGCAACGATGAAATTGTCCATGGGGAATCTTCTGGAGGGAAGGGGATTTTACGCAGGAGAGACATGTCATGGAGGAAGTCTTATTGGGAGAATTTTCCATGGAAGGGGAGGCGTATTTCCTGGAATTTTGAAAATGATCGAAAAAAAAAACAAGTATTCCAACTGAAAATAAGGAGCAAAATTAAAACTTAAGACAAACAGAAATTATGCGGTATATAAAGGAGGTTGCCCCACCACAGTTCCTCGTTCTTTACGTTAAAGTTTGATGTTTTCCCCCCTTAAGAATGACTCGTGAAACCTGATGGCCGTTTAATTATAATAAGAACCATTTTTAAATCACTAAGAAGCTTAAGAGTGAAGATTGAGATATTGAGGGGGAACCGCCTCATAGTTGGAAAAAATGATCGGATCTTAATGAAACTTGATTTTTGGAAGGATATCGTGTCTCGGAGCTCTTATTTTAAATCCCGACTGGATCCGGTGACATTGGGGGAGTTGGGGAGGGGGAACCTAAAATTTTGGAAACGCTTAGAGTGGAGGGATCGGGATGAAACTTGGTGGGAAAATAATCACAAGTCCTAGATACATGATTAACATAACCTGAACAGATCCGCTCTCTTTGGGGGAGTTGGGGGGGGGGTGGTTAATTCTGAAAAATTTGAAAAAATGAGGTATTTTTAACTTACGAAGGAGTGATCGGATCTTAATGATTTTATATTTAAAAGGCACTCATAACTCAGATATCTTATTTTAAATCCCGATTGGATCCAGTGTCATTGGGGGGAGGGGAGGGAACCTGAAATCTTAGAAAACGCTTAAAGAGGAGAGATCAGGATGAAACTTGGTGGGAAGAATAAGCACAAGTTATAGCTACGTGAGTGAAATAACCGGATCGGATCCGCTCTCTTTGGTGGATTTCGGGGGGAGGGGAGTAATTCGGAAAAATTAGATAAAAATGAGGTATTTGTAACTTTGATTTGACCGGATCTTAATGAAATTTAATATTTAGAAGGATTTTGTGCTTTCGAACTTTTATTTTAAATCCCATCCAGATCCGATGACATTGGGGGGAGTTGGAGGGAGGAACCCGGAAATCTTGGGAAACGCTTAGAGTGGAAAAATTGGGATGAAACTTTGTGTGTAGAATAGGCAAATGTCTTAGATACGTGATTGATGTAACCGTACTGGATCTGCTCTCTTTGGGGGAGTTAGGGGGTGAGGTTCAGTTCTTTGGCGAGTTTAGTGCTTCTGGACGTGTTAGGACAATGAAAATTGGTATACGTGTCAGGGAGCTGTACAAATTGACTTGATAAAGTCGTTTTCTCCGATTCGACCATCTAGGGGGTTGAAGGGAGAATTAGGGGGAATCTAGGGGGCTGAAGGGAGAATAAAAATTAGAAAAAATGAAGGATTTATAACTTAGGTGTGGGTGAACGGATCTTACTGAATTTTGATATGTAGAAGGACCTCGTGACTCAGAGCTTTTATTTTAAATCCCGACCGTTACTAAGCCTCTGATTTTCTTTTTAAATCAATGTATTGATTCTTAGAATTTCGCTAGAGCTCATACCGTATGAGCTCTTGGTTCTTCCGACCTCGTCACAAGTGCCATATGAGGTCTTAGCTCTTGTTCTGAATGCCATATGAGCTCTTAGCTCTTGTTCTGAATATATGGAGATCTTCAATAATTTTAATAATAATTTTTAAACTACTTCATTTCCGTGTACCTCTATATAAAACAGAAAACATGAACGGGAAAAAATGCCTTTAGTTACACGTAAACACTGTCCCTTGCATAATGAAAATGAAAAGTAGACTCAACGCACAGTAAATCACTGGAAAAGGCTGAATATCCTGCTGCAACCCAAAACTATTACTACTACTTCTACTACTACTAGTAACTCAGTGTAGCACCAATCCACCTTGGGCTAACACAGCTACGCACGCTCCACCTACATCCCAATCTTTTTAAAACTTCCCAAGAAGTTCCTGTTCACTTAAATCTTTCCTTACGACATCCTCCCATCCCATTCGGGGACGACCCGACTTTAGTTTGGCCATAGACGATTGGCAACCTGTTATCCTTCATCCTTAGAACTTGTCCTAGCCGTCTCATCCCTTCTCTCATTACAGCCCTAGAAAGCTGGACTGAACAACATTTTTTGTACAGCATACTATTTGAGATACGGTCAGTCAACCGGGTACCCGAAACTATCTGTAGGCAATTTCTCTGTAAAAACACTAACAGCTCCTCCTCCGTTTCTAGAGCGCCCACGCTTAAGAGTTATACTTGACCACTGCCATCATAACCCACAACCAAAAATAAACCCAAATATATAGTTTTTGAAACGACCCGCAGCCAGCCAGATCTTCAAAGTTGGATAGATTTCCCGAGTGGACTGACTAAGGAATGTGCTGGCAGGCTATACTTGGCCAGGGGTCAAAGAACGGAGCCTATTTGTGAGGGTCGATGGCAGGATCGAGCGGAAAGAGGCAAAAAGATTGCTTCCAAGGCTCATCAAAAAAAAAAAAAAACTAAACACATACTGTTTTTTTATACGTTTTGGATCCGTTACATTTCATTATCCATTACGACATTTGGATCAGTATTTCAAGTCGTATTTTACTGGCCTTCGGTTTTCCGAGTCTATTTTAACTTTTCCCGGCTCGTTTCCTTTACAACAGAGCTGATAAATAGATCATCCCTTTTCTCTCTGACTCCCTTTCTTTCCTTCTCTATTGTCGATCCTCTGCTGCAAGGTTTATCCTCCTTTCAATTTTTACTTGACACTTTATTTTTATTTTACACCTTGAAAAAATCTAGAATCTTTCTTTATTGTTATTGCTGAGGAGCATATTCGATTGTTGGATATGGGAAAATTTTTCGTAGTGATACTAAAAATATTCTATAGTCAAACATGCCGGGGGTTATGGCGATGAATTGCCCGTCAGCTCTATGTTAGTATCTTTACCCCCTCAAGTACTATAAAAAAATTCTCTAAGATTTAGTATTTTCAGTGAAAGATTTTGTTTTCAAATTTTTTTACGTCTGTTCTTTGATTTTATTCAGTATTTTATCCGTCGACTTAAACATTTAACGATTTTTTACATAAAATGCGGTTGCCTCATGAAGAAAAGATTATGTTACCCATTCAGTATTTTTTCGCTACCGCAGGTATTACAGTTTTCTGCTCAGAATCCTTTATCATCGTCAGAAATACTTAGCTTGATATAGCCTTAAACATGCAGCCTACTAAAGAGAAATAGCCTACAAGAGTATTCTAACATATAGGAAGCTCTTACATAAAGCCTATTGTGGGGTTCATCCGAATACTTAAATTGAACAAATATGTTGGTCTTTTTAAAACTTCCAATTTAAGATTAAATTGTTAAAATTGAATTAAACTAAGTTAAAACTTTAGATAACGTTAGAAATGAAAAACTAAAACTAATAGTTTTCAAATTTAAACTGTAAATCGTGAACTAAAACTTCAATCTTTAAAAATTTCTAACAAAAACTAAAAGTTTAAGATAAAAATTTTATAACTTAAATATTGCATAATATGTTTATTATCCAGAGAACAAATTTGATAATCTTCATTAAGAATGTAATAGAAAATTGTTTTAAATTCCTAGCAGAACTATGAAATGTGAAAAAAATAATCATTTATTTTAAAAGTATATACACAATAATCTCTGAGTAAATATTTCAAAAATACACCTAAGTTCTTCTAATATCTCCTATTCCCTCTATATTCCCTTTCGTGATACTTATTTGGGATTCTCTGCTCAAATGAATAAATTTCTGGTTTGTAGTATTCTGGTCTGGTTCTATATGTTTCGTAGTGTTCTGGTTTATAAGGTCCATAATATTCAGCCTTATATTGACTTTGCTCATAGGGGATCTTTGGCTTAGATGGCTTATGAGACGGTCTCTTCTGATACTGGGAATACTTTGGCTTGTAATTGCTTGAATGAGGGTCTTCTTTCCATGGGTAAAGGTCTATACGGGGTATGGAGTAGCCTTTACACGATACTGGCTCGTTACTGAAAGAGAATAGGTATAAGCAATTACAATTAAGATAAAACTGAAAACAATGTAATGCAAACGTATAATAGGTAATTGCAAAGCCGAGTCTAAAATTTTCCATTTTAAGCCAATCACAGCCTAAGAACAGATAAAGGAGGTGCTTATGCTAGATTTATAACCTCGACTCTCGACAACTCCAGTTCAGCCTCAGAAATTGAATTAGATATAATTTTTCAACTCCTGTAGATTATTTTTAAGAAATAAAAGTCAATATGCATTTTCAGTCAAAAAGTCATTTTTTGGATATTTCCATTAAAAAACACTTTATAACTTTTTCGAATGTTTTCATTTTAAAAAATGCTTTTTTAGCATTTTAAAGACTTTGAACAATATTTTGCCTCCTCTAAACTTTCGTGGATTGACCCCATGAATATATGGAAATTTTGATATCTTTTCCTTTCCTTTTCCCATTTGATTGTTTAGATACACTGATGTATAACATAAATTTATTTCCAAGCGAGAGGAAGATGTTTTTAGTATAACTAGAAATTACATACAAACTAAAAAGACTAAATCTAAATTTATATACAGACTAAACCTTGATTTTATTGTAATTTTTACAGATAGTATAATTTGTCACCATGCTGTTCCCGTATTTTTCGGTCTTCTAAGATGAGAAACGTGCTATATTTGGCATAACTTCGCCCAACTGTTCAGAAGACATATCTTACCATCAGCAAACGTTTTAAAAGCACCGTGATCTATTGCAGTCCGTTTTTTCACAAAGAAAGAAAATCGTGGAAAAAAAGATTGAGAGGAAAGAAGACAATTGTAAAACCATAAACGCGTTACCGTAATTCATAAGAGACTACCCTGTTTTTATGAGCTCGTTGCTCACAATAACACTGCTGGTAACAAGCTCCATACCTTTAACAAAGATTTTTTTTGTGGCATTTGAAACAGACATTACCGGTCATTTAAGCCTTTTTTCCGTGACAAACTCAAATCTCGATTGACGATCCATATTGTAGAAAAATATATTTTCTGCGACAATCTCGATTGTCATGTTTGGTTTTCCTTCATATCTGGATTGTTACTTGAATTGTGAAAAGATGAATCATGGTTGATAGCAAGGTTCGACTGGAATTGCAAAACCAGCGACAAAACTCAAAATTTTTTATAATGGGTTATGTTGAGATCTTCAAAACTTGTTATTTTTAATTATATTCATTATAAATATACACAAAATGATTTCAACATTCCTCAATACTTATCCTTGGCAAAATTTTACCGGTAAGCATTCGGTTTTGTTGGTGACAGTTTTTGTCACCATGCATCTTACTCTATATGCCAGTGCAGATATGGGATGTTTGACTACAAAATTGCAATTCTAGCTGTATTATATTTGACATCGGTGTCTAAGGCCAATGGCTGTATTAATAACATGGGAATAATTTTGGGGATCAGGCCTATTCCCTCCCCAGAAATCTCCGAGAAAACTATCCATATTTCTCCCAGAAAATCTCACCGTACAATTCCCCCTTGTAAAAATTTTCCACAAGAATTTTATCGGGGGGATACACCTAGCAACGATAATATAGATATTTGCACCATTATTACAATCTAAACGATTTTCTAGTTGGCCCCAGTCAGATTGACATTTTTCAATCAAAATTGAAAATTTTGTTTTCTGTGATGAATCCTTCAATCCAGATCGGGATTACAGATTGTCGCGTAAAAACAACTTTAGGTCTGCATCTCTGTTTCCGCCATTGATTGTCATTGTTCTTGGCAGATGCGTAGTGAATGTTTACGGTTTACCCGCTATGTTATTTGCTTAGGCGTCATAGCAGAGTGGGTGGCATGCTGGACATGCAAGTCCATGTCTTTTGGGGCAAGTGATAATTATTTGGTTCAAAATGGGGGTCAGCAATTTGACTGTAAGCTCAGCCAGAGTTGACCCACCTCCAGATAGGAATCTGCGGGAGGGGGACGGGAAGTGTTGGTTGATTTGCCCCCCTCCAGGCATAGCACTCCTACCCAAAGGAAGAGAATCAGGTGATCATTGCCTGCAGTAAGCAGCGGACCTTTGCTCTGCATCCAAAAAGTTTAAGCAAGCTCGGAATGCAATACCTTTTCTGGAATATCGTGTTTCTATTTAGGTAATAAATCTATGGACAAAGCTAGCCGCTTGGAGTAGCATTTCGATGGAGAGTCATAGCGATGGACAAGAATTCTTCAGGAGCTTTTTTGTTTTCTTGCATGGCAAATCAGCCTCATCTGAGTTGTACAACTCATCCGCTGTATGCATAGTTCATCTGGAAATTCGTTATTGTTTTTACAATGAGTACAGAGAAATTTGTGAGATCGTTTTCTGAACGAAAACAATTTCCGATGTTGGGGATAAGTAGTATTACTAGTAGTAGTAGTATTAATTTATTATCCAAAAGAAATAACAGTCCCGAACTTGTATCACTCTACATTGTTCAATCGTAAGACTGATTGAAAAATATAGGTTTTACCTACCTTTGGGCTTTTAGGTACCACTTGTAGTAGGCCTCACTCAAGCTGCGAAGGAATTTTGGTGAATGGAGAAATCTAATTTGGAAACTAATGCTGTAAGATCTTTCTTTTCCTGCTCATGTGTTTTCAGGATATGGTAGCTAGAATTTAGTCTGGAGAGGGGGCAACAAAAATTACAAAAATCTTGATATTTCAGCCTTTTCCTGACGGTATGTGCAAGCAAGCAAAGGAGCATAGATAAAGCACGAGAAAGTCTAAATTGCTCTGCCTCATTCTTAATAAGACTTCCCTGAAAGTTTCAACTCGGTTTCCGAGTTGTAAGACAAATCAGGGTAGACATACCATACTATGGCTTTTCAACTCTCGGTTGCGACGAAAAAAGTCTCACCCCCCCCACCCCCAGCCTTAGCAAAATTCATAGTTCATCTGCAAACTTATAGTAGTTTAATATCAACTTTTTACTCCACAAATATAACAACTACTACTACTACTAACAACTCACTGTAGCACTGAGCCGCCTGAGGCCAACGGAACTCTGCCCGCTTCTCCTCTGTCCTAATCTATTTAAACTTCACAAGAAGTTCCACTTCCTCTTAAATCCTTCCTTGCAGCCTCCTCTCACCATATACAGGGATGATCTGCTTTTTGTTTGGCCCTAGGTGGTTGGTCGAAGAGGACGATCTTTGGTAATCTCTCATCGTTCATCTACAGAGTGAGACCTAACCATCTAAACCTTTCTTTCATCTCTATCTTCCTAGAAAGTGGGGTAGTGTGTATTTTTCGTCCAGCTTCCTGTTTGAAATACGACCAGTCGGATGACATACCCAAAATAATCCGTAGACAATTCCTCTGGAAATTAGTCCGAATAGATATTGGCCCGAAAGAGCGATAAAACTTCCCCTAATTTTATTTATTTTGGGTGCGGGGAGGGGAACGTTAAGCGTTGGCCTCTAATCCACAAACCAATATTTAAGGCCCTTACCGATGTCACCCTCTGCCGACTGAGTGGGCCAGACTTCTTAATCGGTTTTATCCTTTTAATGTTTACACATATAAAATGAACTGTTTCCTGTAAGCGACTTTTCCCTTCAGCTACTGGCGTCGTAAATTACGTAGTTAGATAACGGGGGAGGATGATAAAAGCTCTACACCTTAAAAGTTGTTTGATTTCAATTTTGTATTGAAATGATTTGGAATGTATTCCGAAAATTAAACTTAAAACCACAGAAATGAGTCTCTGAGCTATGGAATATGTACAACTAATTCCATCAACTAGGAAACAAGTGTAGGCCAAGGTCAGCATTCTGGTAATCTGCCAGTGAAGTTAATTCACGAAAACAAAGGAAGGGTTGCGAACTTCCGAGTTCTAGGGGGCAATTTTGTTGTTTTTCTCAATTTTTTAGTGAATCTACCAGACAGCATTTTCAATGAAAATAAATAAAAAAAATAAAAACCTGAAGAGGAGCAAATGCCCCCTCCCCCAATTGGCTAATTGATGTATATGTAGTGTGCAAGTTTCCATGTGCTTTTCTTTTCTATAGTAACCAGGAATATTACCAGTTAAGCTCTCCTCCATTTAGAAACACTAGAGATAAGAAGTAGCAACAAATTGTTGTAAGCAATATCTATCTTTATGTCACGGATCAGCTAATCGTTTCCAATTAACTTTTGGTAATCGGTTTGAGAATCCCAAAATTAGGTTATATCCGTTCTTTAACAAAATTGTTTTTACTACCACTTCTGTCAATACTGTAATTAATTTTGTAGATAATTTTTTTCAAAGCATTCCCTGTTCCTTGTATGTTTTTGCTAATGTCTTTAAAAAGAGATTTGAGTCATTTTGCTCATCGAGAAGATCCTTTTTAAAAAATTGGCGTTTGAACAATGAGAATGGATAATAAATGAGCAAATTTTATTAATTCCGCATGTCTTAATTATTTGGCAAATTAATTCATAATATATTACTTAATTCTTAATAATTCATTATTAATTTGAATTAATTCAAATTAATTCTCGATAATTCAGCAAATCGTAATTAAAGGGAAGACTCTACCAATCTACAAGAGGCTGGTCCTCGGGATAAGAGAACTCAAAAATAGAAGGAAAAATAGACAAAATATTGGTTCCCTTCCAAAGGAACCCAACAAAGGGCTAGAAAGAGGTCAAAATAAAATATCTCTGGCAACCTAGTAGGGAAGGGGCGGCCGTAAAAACTCTAAAATAGCCTATCTGATAGGAAATTAAAATTTTTAGTTCTCTTTTTCAGGCGGAAACTGATTGGAGAGCAGCCAGCCTTCTCCCATAACCGTTTACCTACCCTGCCCCCCTGTAGCCCCAAAGATATTTAATCAAAGTTTTGAGATAATCATTTTTTCCGAAGCTTCAAAAAAATGGAATAATTATGCTTCAATTATCGACATCATCCCCAAAAAACCGCCACCACTACATTCCGAAATTTGCCTTCACCTAACATTTTCGTGAATTGTATTTCGTCTCTCCGATCAGCTCGAAAACATCATTCATAAATTTGTTGGCAAGGTGAACCCCTACTCAGAAAAAAAAAATCTAGTAAGTCGGTCTATGATGCCTGAAGATGAGCCCAAAATTGTTTTTGTCTCTAATGGGTCTATAGCTTAATGTGCATGTAGAATTTGCCGGATTGTCCTTAATGAAAACAAAAGTGTTTTCCTTAAGTATTTGTTCTAAGAAAATGTTAAAAATAAGTTCCTGGTTAAAGTGACAGGACCGGAAAACAATAAGCTCCTGGGCAAAGAGATACCCCAAAACTGGTTGAAAGAAACCACCATCCCCCCAAAATTGAAAATTGTAGCCAAAAATAACAATTAACATGTTTTGACTCCCTCCCCCTCCTCGAGGTGCGCACCCTAAAAAGGGCTAGGAGCTCGTAAGCGAGGAAAATCTTGTGTACTTTCTACTTCATTTTTCTTCTTTGATTTTAAAATAGCGAGAATTTCTATGAAAAAAATGAAACAGTTCGTGGTAACGAACTGTAGTAAGGAGCGCCCCGGCTCAATAGTAACCAAAACTCTAAAAAGTGGAATTTTGGTACCAATAGCTACATCAAAAGAATCGCATTTTAATGCTGATTTTAAATATATAAGTTTCATCAAGTTTAGTCGTACCCATCAAAAGTTACGAGCCTGAGAAAATTTGCGTTATTTTAGAAAATAGGGGAAACACCCCCTAAAAGTCATAGAATCTTATCGAAAATCACACCATCAGATTCAGCGTATCAGAGAACCCTACTGTAGAAGTTTCAAGCTCCTATCTACAAAAATGTGGAATTTTATATTTTTTGCCAGAAGGCAGATCACGGATGCGTGTTTATTTGTTTTTTTTTGTTTTATTGTTGTTTTTTTTCCCAGGGGTGATCGTATCGACCCAGTTGTCCTAGAATGTTGCGAGAGGGCTCGTCCTAACGGAAATGAAAAGTTCTAGTGCCCTTTTTAATTGACCCAAAAAATTGGAGGGCACCTAGGCCCTCTCCTACGCTAATTGTTTTCCCAAAGTCAACGGATTAAAATTCTGAGATAACCATTTTATTCAGCGTAGGCGAAAAACCTTATAACTATGTCTTTGGGGACGACTTACTCCCCCACAGTCCCCGTGGGAAGGGTTACAAGTTCAAAACTTTGACCAGTGCTTACATATAGTAATGGTTATTGGGAAGTGTACAGGCGTTTTCAGGAGGATTTTTTGGTTGGAGGCAGCGGTTGAGAAGAGGGGGATATGCTGGGGGAACGTTCCATCAAGGAATTTGTCATGGTGGAAGAAAATTTCCATGAAGGGAGCGCAAGATTTACTAGCATTACTTGAAAAAAAAACAATGAAAAAATAAATATGAAAGAGTTTTTTTTTCAGCTGGAAGTAAGCAGCAGCATTAAAACTTAAAAAGAACAGAAATTATTACCCATATGAGGGGCTCACCTCCTCCTAACACCTCGCTCTTTACGCTAAAGTATTTTTAGTAATTGCAACTATTTATTCTGCGGCTTTTGTGATTCAGGGGTCATTCTTAATGAATTGGGACAAAATTTAAGCTTTAGTGTAAAGAGCGAGGTACTGACAAGGGGGTGAACCCCCTCATATATGTAATAAAAACATGAGAATACAAAAGTTCTTTACGTAAGCTAATTTATAGTTACGTATATGTTTTACCAATTAACCGAAAATCGGAGGGCAACTAGGCTTCCTCCCTCGCTCTTTTTTTCTCAAAATCATTCGATCAAAATTATGAGAAAGCCATTTAGCCAAAAAAAATTAATATACAAATTTCGTTCTAATTATTCCTCTGCGGAGAGCCAAAATCAAAACATGCATTAATTCAAAAACGTTCAGAAATTAAAAAAAAAAACAAGTTTTTTTAACTGAAAGTAAGGAGCGACATTAAAATTTAAAACAAACAGAAATTACTCCGTATATGAAAGGGGCTTTTCCTTCTCAACGCCCCGCTCTTTACGCTAATTTTTTTACTGTTTTAAAATGTAGAGTTAAGAGAAAGAGTCAAACTTTAGCGCAAAGAGCGGGGCGTTGAGAAGGAAAAGCCCCTTTCATATACGGAGTAATTTCTGTTCGTTTTGAGTTTTAATGTCACTCCTTACTTTCATTTAAAAAACTTGTTTTTTTTCATTTAATAAAATAAAGAAGTGTCATTTGAAAACCGTGTTTGCAAAACGAAACGGTTAGATTTTCCATGTTCCGTAGAAAATTCCCATCAGGCAACAAATCAAACTTTTTTATAATCAAACCAACACAAGTTTTGTAGAATCCAATCTTTTAGTTTTAAGCAGTTGGGAATAATGCAAACAATTGCAATAATGAATTCATTAACAGCAGTGTCTAAATACAGTCTGATTTACTCACAAGCTTAGTTCAGCAGGATTAGCGAAATACATGACTCAAGGAAATATTAAACCTAGTAAGGGGAAATACCAGGGCCGTATCTAGGGTGCAACATAAATGCATATAAAAAAATTTATGATGGTTTTACTATTTTTTGTAACCCCACACTCTCCCCCCCCCAAACAAATACCCCTCCCCCGAACAAAATCCTGGTCATGGCCTATGGAAGTACTGAGGAAGCTTCGCTTCATTTTTTAAAGGAAATTTGGTACTTGTGTCTTATAGCCACCACACTCAAGTTCTGTCAAGAAGTGACGGTTGGTTAATGCTAATAAAATAAAACAAAATATGATGAATATGTAACATTTTATCACCAAAATTATGAAAACTACAACAAAGAATTATGGAAGGGGGGCCGACACCTTATTATATGAAATACGTAACCTAAAGTAACCTAACCTAACCAAAATACCAACTAAATGTTTAATTAAAATATAGCTAAAATATAGTTTCCCACCGAGCCGAAGCTAATATTGTCTGGTATAAAGACCATGAAAACCATTTATTGTCTCATGTTTGCAATACAAGATCTTGAGTGTAGTGGCTATAATACACAGGTACCGGAAATTTTTCTTACTCATCATTTCATGTACTTCTTCCGTCACTGCTAACAAATTTCTAGAACCTATCTAGGTTATCAATTTTCGAATAAGAAAAAATGAAAAGTTGCTCAATTTGTCTCATCGGTATCAATTTGTTGGCAACGATACAGCTGACAAAAATACCTTACTTTTTCATCCAGTTATGAGAGTAATCTATTTTTCGAAGGATCACAAAATAATCAAGGTCAGGGGGAAAGCTACGAAAAATCGATTGAAAGGTGTCCTCTCGTCTGTCCCGATTTGCGAAGAAATTAGATAGCTCAGTTTAGTTACATTTATAAACGTTTCCAGGATTTAGGATACAAATAAAAATAAATCAACTTTGTTATGACTATGTTTGAGCAGTTGGACTGAAATACTCACAGCCTTCTGCACACTAGGTAGGCTTGATAATCTCAGGGTTATCCACTTTAAAAACAATTATATTCTTCAGGTGGCGCAGGCTGTACAAGACAAAAGTGTGCTGCGCGAGGTGAAACAAGTAGAACTCCAAAAAAATTGCACCAGGTAGCGGAAAGTAGGCAATCCCTACTTTCAAAAAGGCCACGTAGCAAAAACACCACATCTTAGTCAGCCCACTTAGTCCCAACATAAAGGAATTCTGAGCAACAAAGTACATTTTTGGTTCCATTGCTTCGCATCCAACAAGACTAGATGAGTCATTACCCTGAATGTACAGTCTTTGCTACTGATCAAAAATTCCCATATCGTCAAAAATCCCATATAACTTTTTTTTTATAATTCACGCTAGGGTCATTTTATTTTGATCCATCTTCTTCGCACAATTGTTCAATTGCTACAACTACTGCTACTACTAACAACTGAATGCAACACCAAGTTACCTGAGACCAACACAGCTACGCACAATCTTCCTACATCGTAATCTACCATAGCTTCCTTGTTCACACCTTTCAAACAAGTCCCAATTTCCTTTACATCCTTTCTTTTAATCTCCTCCCTTCCCATTCAGGGACAACCTGCTTTTCGTTTGGCCCTAGATGGTTGGCTAAAAAAAATGACAACCTTTTGTAATCTGTCATCCTTCATCCGCAGACCGGGTAATAGCCATTCCAACCATTCTCTCAGCATACCCTGAGAAAGTGGAGTAGAACCCTATTTTTCGTACATCAGACTGTTTGGAATGTGATTAGGCAGAAGGGTACCCACAATAGTCCATATACAATTCCTCTGGAAACCATCTAACAGATCCTCTTCCTTCTTTCGATTTGCCTATGTTCCAGATCCTCCTCCTCTTTCGATGTACCAACGTTTCAGAATCATTTTTGACCGCTATCATCACTTACAGATCCTCCTTCTTCTTTCGATGTGCCTACGTTCCAGATCCTCCTCCTTCTTTCGACGTACCTGTGTTCCATATCCTCCTCCTTCTTTCAATGTGTCTACGTTCCAGACCCTCCGCTTTCTTTCGATGTGCCTACGTTCCAGAATCATATTTGCCCACAATTATCTCTCTACCTTCCAATATTCTAATTTTGGTCAATAATCGATTGATTTCACTCATAAAATCGTAGTTTTCAAAAAAAATATAGGAAATATCTATATTTGTTTATATGAATTACGCGTGTAACGTGTAGCAAGCATTAATTTAGTACATTAGCACCCATTTTCAATATGATAGTCTTTATTTAATTTTCATTTGTTCTTTTTTTTTCAAAATCATTTGCCACAGAGATATTTAAATTCAGTAAATAAAATCAATTTTTCAAATTTAAGCTTTTATACGATTCAGAGTCAGCAAACAGGAAATAAAATCCCCGCTTTCCATGTCAACTTCAGCTATATCTTTCCACTGGATTGCAAGATCGTGACGAACACAACAATGCAAATTAACGAACCGAATTTTAACTTATATCTGGGAATACTAATTCCATTTTGACATATGATAAGAACTAATGGAATTCTCTAGCAATTAAAGGGATATATGGATTGCAAGAGAGAACTAACTTCCCCTGAGAATGACAGTATCCTTAGTGACATAAGATTATAATAATAAGTATGAGTTGGTATTGGGTAAGGGCCACGATAGAAGGAATTAAAATGAAGTGATCTTCATGCTTGATTACATGTCCTTTCTCCCTTGGAAAATGTCAAAACAGAAAATTTAGTACCACGTGTGCCCAATTTTTCAGAAATCTTTCTGGGAGTTCAAAAAAGCATAGACCCATTAGCTGACATTAGAAACCTCAAATCTTTTAGTATTTGATGAAAACGACATAATATAATCTTAAATAAACATGATGATTTACTAGCCAACATGGATTAATCAAAGATATTTGATCATTGAAGAGGCTTATGGATTTCGAATGTTTGGTTCTAGAGGGGTTGCACATCCCCGTCTAAAAAAGAATAAAGTAACCAAAGCATCATATTTCTTAAGTGGTGTATCTTCTCAGGTTTTCTTAAAACAAATTTTTTAGAAGTAATAACAGAGCTAATAATTCAGCTGATTTGTCCATGCCAGCCGTAATCAACACATATATCGTTTCTTAATAATGGCATTCGAGTTCAAATTCTGAATGATTCTGCTGCAGAGTCGCATTTCTGCTTCAAAAATTTTGCAGACCCGTAATTTCAAGCTGTTATTAGCTTGAAAGCAATAACAGATACAAATTTGAAACTTATTTAAGACATTAGATTGTGAGACTGAGAAATATAATTAATCTGATTTTTGTAAAATTTTATCCATTCCAAAAGAGCTTCATTTTCTATTCTACTTAATAGTAGCTTAAAAACTGTCCTATAAACTCCTTAGGCCTTATGTAAAATTATGATTGCGTTGAACATGAAATAATTTCTTCGAAAGTCTACGGTCAAAATTTGTTAATTCTCCTTCATTCCTGGACATTTCTGAGATTACTCATTATACATACATTCCTGAAAATGTAATTTCAGAAAGTCGAACTTGAAGTCCCAAATTCAGATTTTTGCTTGTTGATATAAAATTTCAATTTGTAATTAGGTTTTCTGAAATCCCATAAAAACACTGTATTTCACCCCATACCTGGACTTACATAAGTCTATTTGTGATTCGAGACAAAGGTGGGGGATGGGAGGGGTATGTCCAAATTTCTTTCTTCAGCTCATCAATCAAAAAAGACACTTCAGACGGCAATTAAAGTTGATTGAAGGTAAACGTTGACATCCAAGCTATGTATTTTATGTGCAAGAGACAGTCTTAGCTTGGTGGGGGCTGAGGGTAATTTCCCTCTTGTAATCAGGATTCTGCCCATAACAGTTTGTTAGAGGTTGACAGCAGATAGGATGGCGGTTTCCTAGCTGTGGCATCCAGACACTGTCTGGCTTTGGCAGTCCCAAACTTTTGTCATTAATACATCCATTCTCCCAGGAGGGACTGTGGTAAGTAAGCCCAAATTAATGGGAGGTATGAATCAACGCTATAAGTTATAATTTTGAGAATCAGGGCCCAATATAATGCCCTCAGGGCCAAGGGCCTGATTTCTTGTCATCAAGTAATATCTGCCAAAAGAGATCATCAGGTTTCAAATGAGAAGTAGGAGCGATCCAACCTTAGCGGAGAGACGGTGTGGTCCCTAAGTTCTTATCATTAGGACATCTACCGGATGAGATGGTCAGGTGTCATTAAGCTTGGTGAGAAGCCAAACTAGTGTCATAGTTTTTGAGATCAGAACCCGATTTGACTTCTATGGGAGAGGAAGGGGGTTCCTTAATTATAGTCTTTAGGACTTGTAACACAAGATAATAAAAAAGGTAAAGAATACGGCACTGGAATTTGCAGTCCCTATGGTTGTTCTTATCTCTATTTCATGGCCCTTCAGCCAGGAAGTACAATGGGAGGCTGGGGGCCAGCCATCTTATGCTTTCGCACACCCTTCCTGTTTAACTTCCCCAGATTTCTCCAGGTAGTCATTTAGAGCTGGGCCGAAACTGGTTGAGCTTACAGAGTCATGTCCCTGACCACCGCAAATTAAACATGACATTTGGAGGCCTTCATTTGATCTGACTTTCGTGTAGGGAGAGGGTCAATCCTTTTCATAAGCAAAACTGGTTGAAAGAGGAAGTTAATTTCCACTTTGTTCCTTTGTGGGTCTAAACCCGATCCTGTCATGTAGAATAAGTAATTCCTAGTCTCTCGTAATCAAGGCTTCTGCCAAAATTGCATTTTGAGTTTCAATTAAATTTGATGAGAGGTAACACCTAGTTTCCGAGTTGCGCCTCTTGGTGTCGGAGGAAAATCGGATTTATATAGGGAGAGAGGAGCCTTTAAATTGCAGTCCTCTGAATATGTACCGAAGGGGAATGTCGGATCTTAATCAAAATTATTCGAAGTAAAAATTAATAGTCGAGGCTCTGCTGAACTCATGTCCATTCAAACTTCAGCTTTGAGAGTCGGTCTATGATTCTTCTTGTACCAAAATCTTCATAGCAGGCTGTTGGATTAACCCAAATGTGATAGGCAGTAATAAATAGTGTCCTAGTTGCGCCATCTTCGTGTTCCAACCCTATCCTAACTTCTTTTTTCTTAAATTGGAGAGAAGGTAAAATCTTTCAAAAGCCTGAAATCAATCATAAATAGCTTTATACGTTGGTATTATAAAGTTGTTGCTGTTTTCTTCTTTTTTTACACCGCAGTCAGGCCCATATACAAGAATTTATTTTGGTGCGGGTCGGTTCAATCTATTTGAGGAGTGCAAGTTGAAAAAAAAGTCAATATTTAGAGAGGTTAAGTGGAAGATATAATGAGATCTTAGACCCCCATATCCCTCCTGTGAACGTGCCTGGTTGATAACTTAAGTTTTTGTTGTCCTTCTTGTTGTTCTTTTCCTTTCTTTATATGATTGTTTTGTGTAAAGTGTTTGGCTAATAAAGGCAAACGATATAATTTTGATAATTATGTAGCCAAAAATGGAATCACAGTTAAATCATCCATTCTAACTTTTTTAGATTTTCCAGTTTTTTGGGCAAATTTTTCCAATCAAGAAAATCACAGCCCTCGCTCCTCGACCTCTTCCAAAGATGAAAGGTATTTCAAGGAGAGCTTCAATGATCCTTCTTATCATCAGACTATATATTACTTCATAAAAAATTCTATTGCAGAAGCTCCTTTAGCGATAAAAACACCCACTTTAGTAGCATTCCTCCTGAGAAGAAGCATGTTGCTTTATGATCTGAATATTTAAGCGTTCCCGTTATACATTTTCCAGGAAGAAGAAAGAGAAAAAATAAAAAAGAGACCAAAAGATCTGATACAACTTTTTCTTTTTGTTCTAGTATCTTGCTCCCGGTAGGGTGCTCTGATACACTGAATCTAAAGATGTGATTTTCATAAGGATTCTCTGTCTTTTAGGTGGTCTTTCCCCCTTTTTTGCAAAATGAGGCAAATTTACTCAGGCTCATAAGCATTGATGAGTAAGACTAAACTGTATATTTGAAATCTGCATAAAAATTCGATTCTTTTAATATATCTACAGGTATCAAAACTCCGTTTTTAGATTTTCAGTTACATTTGAGCTGGGTCGCTCCTTACTTACAGTTCATTACCGCAAATTGTTTGACTAACTTAATTTATATAGTAAATATAGAATATGTTAAAATATGTTAGTCTGAGTTTCAAGTTAAAAGTGATAAGCTTTGTCAAAATATTAAATAAAAAAACAAGTTTTTTTTAAATGAAAGTAAGGAGCGACATTAAAACTTAAAACGAACAGAAATTACTCAGTATATGAATGGGGCTTTTCCTTCCCAAAGCCCCGCTCTTTACGCTAAAGTTTTTTTTACTGTTTTAAAATGTAGGGTTAAGAGAAAGAGTCAAAATTAGCGTAAAGAGCGGGGGGTTGAGAAGGAAAAGCCCCTTTCATATACGGAGTAATTTCTGTTCGTTTTAAGTTTTAATGTCGCTCCTTACTTTCATTTAAAAAAAAACTTGTTTTTTTTATTTAATTTCGGAACGTTTTTGAATCAATGCATGTTTTGATTTTGGCTCTCCGCAAAGGAATAATTAAAACGAAATTTGTATATTTATTTTTTTTGGCTAAATGGCTTTCTCATAATTTTGATCGAATGATTTTGATAAAAAAAAGAGTGGGGGAGGAAGCCTAGTTGCCCTCCAATTTTCGGTTAATTAAAAAGGCAACTAGAACTTTTAATTTTTTACGACTCTTTTTATAAGTAAAAGATATACGTAACTTCTAAATTAGCTTACGTAAAGAACTTTTGTATTCTTATGTTTTTATTACATATATGAGGGGGTTCGCCCCCACGTCAGTACCTCGCTCTTTACACTAAAGCTTAAATTTTGTCCCAGTTCATTAAGAATGACCCCTGAATCACAAAAGCCGCAGAATAAATAGTTGAAATTACTAAAAATACTTTAGCGTAAAGAGGGAGGTATTAGTAGGGGGTGAACCCCTCATATGGGTAATAATTTTTGTTTGTTTTAAGTTTTAATGCTGCTGATTACTTCCAGGTGAAAAAAAAAAATTTCATTGTTTTTTTTTTAAGTAATGCTAGTAAATCCTGTGCTCCCTTTATGGAAAATTTCTTCCCCCATGACAAATTCCTCGATGAAAAGTTCCCCCAGCATATCCCCCTCTTCTCAACCCTGTCTCCAATAAAAAAATCCTCCTGAAAACGCCTGTACACTTCCCAATAACCATTACTATATGTAAGCACTGGTCAAAGTTTTGAACTTGTAACCCCTCCCACGGGGACTGTGGGGGAGTAAGTCGTCCCCAAAGACATAGTTATGAGGTTTTTCGACTACGTTGAATAAAACGGCTATCTCAGAATTTTCATCCGTTGACTTTGGGAAAATAATTAGCGTGGGAGGGGGCCTAGGTGCCCTCCAATTTTTTTGGTCACTTAAAAAGGGCACTAGAACTTTTCATTTCCGTTAGAATGAGCCCTCTTGCAACATTCTAGGACAACTGGGTCGATACGATGACCCCTGGGGAAAAAAAACAAACTAACAAATAAACACGCATCCGTGATCTGCCTTCTGGCAAAAAATATAAATTCCACATTTTTGTAGATAGGAGCTTGAAACTTCTACAGTAGGGTTCTCTGATACGCTGAATCTGATGGTGTGATTTTCGTTAAGATTCTGTGACTTTTAGAGGGTGTTTCCCCCAATTTTCTAAAATAACGCAAATTTTCTCAGGCTCGTAACTTTTGATGGGTACGACTAAACTTGATGAAACTTATATATTTAAAATCAGAAATAAAATATGATTCTTTTGATGTAGCTATTGGTACCAAAATTCCATTTTTTAGACTTTTGGTTACTATTGAGCCGGGTCGCTCCTTACTACAGTTCGTTACCACGAACTGTTTGATTGATTGCAAAACTGAATCTCCTTTAGGTTTTAGATGTTCGATATTCGTTTTAATATTCGATATCGATGTTAAGCACACTTTATTTGTATTGATGTCAATTACCACGGATCACTCCTTGCTTCCGATGTTTTATTTCATGAGACAGTTTGAATGATATATATTGTCCAATTTTCTATTCTGGAGTTACCAGCTGATCAAACCAATATTAAACTTCAAAAACGTGTTTATCTTTTGGCAAATTAAAAATAGCTTTTTTGATAGGTTTTAAAAGAAATTGAAACACCATTTAAGCTACTTTTTAAAGAGATACCAAATTATGGAAAAGAGCAAAATTTAGAAATCTCTAGCTTATTGTAACGCTATAACTGCTAAGCCACAAAAGAAATGTTTATCCAGTAGTTTCCCCATTTATCAAAAACGACCATTCCAGTAGCCTCCCTGCTGAGATTAAGCCCTTCGCTTTAAGTATATTAAGGAATAGATGGAAGATAGTTCTCAAGCTGAAGAAAGAAATAAGATTGAATTCCCGAAGCGGGCCAGGCAATCTCAACTCCTATTAACACCTTGGACCAGTATTATACTCTAATAATAGAAAGGCGAATCTTGTTTTTCAGAAGGGGGTTTTTTCATGCAGGAAATTAGGTTTTATGTCGAGTTTTCAGATGACAATAAGTGTATCTTTTGATGGGATTTGAAACTAAAACCCTTAAATCCTCCAAACATTAAATAAGTTTTAGTCTATTTATATTTTTGAAAAAATATGACGGGATTAGGTGAAAAGTGATACTTATTAGTAGATGAATATCTGAAGCTTGATAGAACTAGAATTTAATCCAGTTAGCCTGGACAGTTAAATGACAGAGAAATTCCTGAAATCTCCTGTTTTTTAAGCTATTAAATTACCAAAAAATAGTGCTTCAACGAAAATTAAAGAGTTGTATTATAACTGTAAATCAGCACAACGTAACTTGCGCAATAAGTCAAAATTATAACACAAAATTCGTTATAAAATCAAAAATCGAGCTTCAGACAAACAGAGATTGAAATCAAACAGTTCGTGGTAACGAACTGTAGTAAGGAGCGATCCGGCTCAATAGTAACCAAAACTCTAAAAAATTGAATTTTGATATCAATAGCTACATCAAAAGAATCGCATTTTAATGCTGATTTTAAATATATAAGTCTCATCAAGTTTAGTCTTACCCATCAAAAGTTACGAGCCTTGGAAAATTTGCCTTATTTAGGAAAATAGGGGAAAACACCCCCTAAAAGTCGTAGGATCTTAACGAAAATGACACCATCAGATTCAGCGTATCAGAGAACCCTACTGTAGAGGTTTCAAGCTCCTATCTACAAAAATGTGGAATTTTGCATTTTTTGCCAGAAGACAAATCACGGGTGCGTGTTTATTTGTTTGTTTTTTTGTTTTTTTTTTGTTTTCCCCAGGGGTCATCGTATCGACCAAGTGGTCCTAGAATGTCGCAAGAGGGCTCATTCTAACGTAAATGAAAAGTTCTAGTGCCCTTTTTGAGTGACCAAAAAAATTGGAGGGCATCTAGGCCCCCTCCCACGCTCATTTTTTTCCTAAAGTCAACGGATCAAAATTTTGAGATAGCCATTTTGTTCAGCATAGTCGAAAATCATAATAACTATGTATTTGGGGGTTACTTACTCCCCCACAGTTCCTGGGGGAGGGGCTGCAAGTTACAAACTTCAACCAGTTTTTACATATAATAATGGTTATTGGGAAGTGTACAGACGTTTTCAGGGGGATTTTTTTGGTTTTGGGGGTAGGGTTGAGGGAGGGGGCTATGTGGGAGGATCTTTCCTTGGAGAAATATGCCATGGGGGAAAAAATTCAATGAAAAGGGCGCAGGACGAATCTGGTCACGTTAGAAAAAAACGTCAAATTCAGAGCTTAACATACAATGCTGGGTGTTTGGAGCCTCTCTATTATGGAGTATAATTTGAAAATAACACAACTATACGAGCGATAAAACATATATACCACAACCATAACTCAACTAACGAAAGAACTGCTAAGAGATAACACAACTATAAAGCGAAAACAGGTGAAAACTAACGGGAAAATAAACGAACTAAGAGGTGGAAGGGGCCCAGAGAAAAAATATAATCATTTTTCAATTTTGAGCCTAACTTCCGCAAAGGAGTAATAATGTCAGAAGCCCCGAAATACCGAATTATTTTCTTTTCAAACAGTTCGTGGTAAAGAACTGTAGTAAGGGGCGACCCGGCTCAATAGTAAACGGAACTCTAAAAAACGGAATTTTGATGCTAAAAGATACATCAAAAGAATCGAATTTTCACGCTGATTCTAAATATATAAGTTCCAATTAATTTAGTCTTTGTCATCAAAGTTACGAGCCTGAGAAAATTTGCCCTATTTTGGAAAAAAGGGGGAAACATCCCCTAAAAGTCATAAAATCTTAACGAAAATCACACTATCGCATTCGGCATATCAGAGAACTCTATAGCAAAAATTTCAAGCTCCTATCTAAAAAAATGTGGAATTTCATATTTTTTGCCAGAAGACAAATCACGGGTGCGTGTTTATTTGTTTGTTTGTTGTTGTTTTTTTCTTTTCCCCAGGGGTCATCGTATCGACCAGGTGGTCTTAGAGTGTCGCAAGAGGGCTCATTCTTACGGAAATGAAAAGTTCTAGTGCCCTTTTAAGTGATAAAAAATTGGAGGGCAAATAGGCCCCCTCCCACGCTAATTTTTTTCCAAAAGTCAACAGATTAAAATTTTAAGATAGCCATTTTGTTCCGCATAGTCGAAAACCATAATAACTATGTCTTTGGGAATGACTTACTCCCCCACAATTCCTGGGGGAGGGGCTGCAAGTTACAAACTTTGACCAGTGTTTACATATAGTAATGGTTATTGGGAAGTGTACAGACGTTTTAGCCAAAAAAAAATTAATATACTAATTTCATTTCAATAATTTATGTGCGGAGAGCCAAAATCAAACATGCATTAATTCAAAAACGTTCAGAAATTAAATAAAAAAAAACTAGTTTTTTTAACTGAAAGTAAGGAGCGACATTAAAACTTAAAACGAACAGAAATTACTCCGTATATGAAATGGGTTGTCCCCTCCGCAGTCCCTCGCTCTTTACGCTAAAGTTTGACTCTTTGCCACAATTCTACTTTTTAAAACAATTAAAAACTTTAGCCTAAAGAGCGAGGGACTGCGGAGGGGACAACCCATTTCATATACGGAGTAATTTCTGTTCGTTTTAAGTTTTAATGTCGCTCCTTACTTTCAGTTAAAAAAACTAGTTTTTTTTAATTTAATTTCTGAACGTTTTTGAATTAATGCATGTTTGATTTTGGCTCTCCGCACATAAATTATTGAAATGAAATTAGTATATTAATTTTTTTTTGGCTAAAACGTCTGTACACTTCCCAATAACCATTACTATATGTAAACACTGGTCAAAGTTTGTAACTTGCAGCCCCTCCCCCAGGAATTGTGGGGGAGTAAGTCATTCCCAAAGACATAGTTATTATGGTTTTCGACTATGCGGAACAAAATGGCTATCTTAAAATTTTAATCTGTTGACTTTTGGAAAAAAATTAGCGTGGGAGGGGGCCTATTTGCCCTCCAATTTTTTATCACTTAAAAGGGCACTAGAACTTTTCATTTCCGTAAGAATGAGCCCTCTTGCGACACTCTAAGACCACCTGGTCGATACGATGACCCCTGGGGAAAAGAAAAAAACAACAACAAACAAACAAATAAACACGCACCCGTGATTTGTCTTCTGGCAAAAAATATGAAATTCCACATTTTTTTAGATAGGAGCTTGAAATTTTTGCTATAGAGTTCTCTGATATGCCGAATGCGATAGTGTGATTTTCGTTAAGATTTTATGACTTTTAGGGGATGTTTCCCCCTTTTTTCCAAAATAGGGCAAATTTTCTCAGGCTCGTAACTTTGATGACAAAGACTAAATTAATTGGAACTTATATATTTAGAATCAGCGTGAAAATTCGATTCTTTTGATGTATAAATATAAAGGATCCAATCCATTCCGTAAGACTTGAACTTAAAAAGACCAACAATTATCTCAAGTAAAATTTGATCGTTCTGCCTCATTAAAATCTTTCTAAATCTAGGGTCTTATTTGTGCTTTACGAATCTAGTTCTTATTAAAAGATTGCGACACTGATAGAAAGATAGACAGACAGAGAGAGAGAGAGAGAGAGAGAGAGAGAAAGAGAGAGAAAAGGGGACTGAGAAAGAGAGAGTAAAAGAGCAAAAACCGGTAAAAACGAAAAGGGACAGACTGATGCAAGTCAAAGAAGTATGCAACAAGAAATGGTACTCAAAAGATAAGTTTTTTTCACTTCTCCTTCTAAATTTTCGTTTATCTTGGGCTTATATCGATTAAGAAATTTTTGCAGAGGTCCATTACTTACCGCGAAGAGACTTCTCTGAAATAGGTTAAGCCAAAAATTGTCTACACTTACTCAATTTGGTTCACCTAAATTGCTAAGTGCCTCATTTAACATTTAAGAATAAGAATTTCTACTGAAGAAAGTAGTTCTAAGGTTTCTAGAGCAATAACTGATCATTTTTCACTGCAAAATTAATGAGAAGTGGTTTTAATTTTGAAGGAAAGAGTAATGAAAAGGCTAGAAATCTCACTCAGGTTGGAATTTAGTTGGATTATTTATATGTTTTCAAAGACTACATTTTTTTTTTCGTAAGGCCATGAACTTGGAAATTATTTCGTTCAGTGTAGATTCAGTGTTTTAAAATGACAATGGTTGCATTGAACAATTCTAAATGTTTGAGACACAGTTATTTCTCCAAACTGATCTCTAGTACTCATTAGCCCTAAATTTTGTAAATTTTTAGTGAATTTTTTTAAAAAGTGCAACCAGTAAATTTCCAAAAAACTGTCTGCAAGAAAAAAACAGTAACTTATTAATGATATTTCAGTTATCACTAAAACCGTATTGTTGATTCCCAGGCCAGTACCCCTTGGGATCAAAGATCAGAGTAATAGACTGTGAATTCCAGGACCCTAGGAAAACCATAATAAAATCGATGACATGGTAGTTCTTTCTGTACATTAAGTAGAGTGACTGAGGATTCTTTCCAATAGAAATAAATAGTTGATTTTTATAACTACATAGTTTTGGCCCTACTTTATATTTTTCTATCAGAAGGGGGGGAGCTAGCATAAAACAAAGGATTTGTCTTCGGCATTCTCTTATCTACATTATTGACTTCTGTTTCTCCAGGGTTGGCACTTTATCAAGTGATGATCCTACCGGCACATTGTGTGTATAAATGCACTATCTATGCTATTTCATGGATTTTCGAAAGCACTGAATATAGCAATCGACATCCTAGTTTTCAAAGCTTTTCGATCTCTTGGATTCAGAAAATAGCAATGAAATACCCTAAATTTAGGTCCAAGGAGGCCCAGACCAGGTACTGAAAAATTGAGTTACGTTTTCCGTGATATGGTTAAATTATATTTAGGCTTGTGGATATCAATCAATATTCAAAACTTCAAAAAAAAACAATCAATAATTTCAAAAAAAACTTTTTGAAATTAGAAAAGATGGAATGTCCAAACATTAGTATTTTTGTCTCTAAGCCGGAGCTTGAAAAAATGAAGTGACGGAATATTAGTTGGCAAGATTCAGGAACGAATTGCTGTTAACACAGGCTTTTCTACTTCATTTCCTACCATTTTATTTTTCTGTTTTTGTCATGAAAGCTTGACGTTAAAATCAAAGAAAACACATACAATTAACGAATCTCGGGTCTTTATCAATAAATGTGACTTCAGTGCTCCTTAGGATCTAAAATATCCAAAATTATCTCGCGTAGTCTATGGTAGTTCAGATTCAGGTGGCGCCTCAGTCTTTGAAACGTTCATGTAAAGCGCATTTTACAACGGTCATTTTATAAAATGATGGAAAGCTTGAAATCAAAAAGGGGATTACTTCTGACTAGATTGATAAATCTGCTTGTGATAAACCACCTTATTAAAGATAAGCCTTGAAGAGGGTATAATTTTTTCTGGCCAAGTAACTATTTTTACAGCCTGGGACTCACTTTTAGTATCGAAACTGCGGTACTTACAAATATGAAGGCGTCCAGAACAAAAGAGGTTGTGTTGTTTCTACTTCGCTGTTGTCACATACTACTCTTGCTAACGTAATCTTGCGAATTTCGTTCAGTTGTGCTAAACGGAGAATAGTAATAATTAGTCCAAATACTTTTTTTCGGTAAGCCAATAAACAATAATTTGGATTTAGCAAAGAAAAAAATAAACTAGCACAGACCAAAACTCATTGGGCTTGAAACAAAGCCATATCCAACATTTTTGCTGGAAGGACGGGTATTTTTTGGGTGGGGTATGTTTTTTTGCAAAAAACTTTATTTTTGTTTACAAAAAAACGTATATATACATTTCTGCTACTTTCTTACGAGTAAAAAAATGAGGGGAGGGGAAGTATATATTAATATATACGTAATATAAATAACCAGGGTATATTATATAATATTCGGTCAAACTCATAAAACAAATATTACCTTAGATAGCATGCTAAAAAACAAAAATAGAAACAGGTTTAAAAAGTCCCTATACTATTGTTTCTTATATTCACCGTAATGGCAGAATTTTCAATACTCTTAATAACGTAGACCATTTTTCAATTTTGACAACGCTTAGAATATAATTTAGGAGGTACTCTGGACTGAATTCGTGTTGCAAATATTCGATACAATATCCAAAAAATCGATTCTCAGCAGTAAAATTAAATAAAAAAACTAGTTTTTTTAAAACTGAAAGTAAGGAGCGAAATTAAAACTTAAAAAGAACAGAAATTACTCCGTATATGAAAGGGGCTGTTCCCTTTTCAACGCCCTGCTCTTTGCGCTAAAGTTTGATTTTTTCTCTCAACTCTATTTTTTTTAAAGTAAGAAACGTTTTACTGCTTACTTTAAAAAAAAACTTTTAAAAAGTATCAGTAGAATTCTGAAAACTAGCGCTTTACTGAAAACTGAGCTGACTAGAGATTTTAAGAATTATAATTTCATACTAAAAAAGTTACACAAGCAACTTTTTTCTGTACAGCAGCTCAGTGGGCAAACGATAGTGGTGCAAAACCAGTGCCTTTTGCACCAGATTTTGAAAATTAAACATCACGGACACCAATAGTCAACTGTAGATTACCAATAATTGCATGACTGATCTTAACTTAGTTTTTTTTTTGTATTCCCTGGTGAAGAGATGGAAACAATTGAGGATTGAAACAGCTCAGTAAGAACATCAACTAGAGAAAAGAGCACTGGCTAGGCCATCTTGGATGGTAAGTTAGTCTTGGCTATATATAGGAAATCTGCATTTCTTCTGAAGCGGCATCTTTCTTCTTTGTATTAGATAATAGGGATCACCCGGCAGTTACACCATTGAATACGACTATACCTCCATGCTGAGGAGCTTCGTGGCTAGGTCTTTCATCAAGGGCATCTCTCGATGACTTTGTTCCATGTTCGATATCTTTTGCTTTGTTTTCCTCTTTTTTTTATGATTACGACAAAATTCGGTGTCTTTTTTTGTAAATCAGCACCAAAAACTAGAAAAATTTTTAAGCTAAAATCTACTGTTTTCTTAGCAATTCAGTGCCGTTTGGCATATCGGTGCTGAAAAAAAAGCTACGTTTGTCCGGCTTTTAAGCCGGATTTCTTAAGCCATTCTTAAGCCGTCGATTTCATGATCAACAAGAAGTTATTGAAAAACTCATAAATTAATTTTTGTCTTGAACTGGCGAGTCATTTTGGCGAATCAAATTTTCTGTTCCCAAGAAAACACCCCGTTTTTTTTGGGGGGGGGGGGTCGATTTTGTTTTTTAGTGAAGCGCTAGTTCTAGAATTTTACAAATATTGGAAAATATCACAAGTCAGTTTATTTGAGCTAGCTCTGTAGATATATCTTGCTTATTTGGCGAAGCAAAAATGTTTGCTCGTCTAATTTCAACTTCGCTCTTTATTTCCTTAAAAAAGACTTTGCTTTTTTTTAAATTATTTAACAATCTGAAGTATTAGCACTTGAGCCTGGCATGTTAAATACAATGTTAAATACTCTTGCTGCGATTCCCCCCTAAAAGTTGTACCTGCGTCCCTTATGACGAGACGGACCAATCTAAAACTAGAACTTGTTACGTTATTTCTATCCAGTCAATATCAAACAAATGTAAGGCATTACCCTCTTATAATTGTAACCAGGAGGGGGAAAACGAAAACTTCTTTAATCAAAAGAATAACTTGATGCTTTGTGTCCCGTTCTCCGAAACTTGCGGAATGGGAATTTATCTCAATAGAAATGAAAAAAGTCAGAAGCATTGTTGCGGTGTTTTTTTTTTCCTGGAAAAGTTTTTAACACTTTACAAATTATTCACCAATTTTTTTTTTTATTTTATTTATTTTTACTTCTGTTACCATTGCAATTATTTTGTAGATTCCTTCAGTTGTTTGTCCTTGGTTTTATAATTAATTTGAACAGTTAGAGCTTGAACTGTCTCCAGTCTGTTTTAATGTCCGTAGGATTTGAAAAAAAAATGGACATTTTCGATTTTTTTTTTTTTTTACTTCCCAAATAAGAAAATGTACTTTTTTAGGGGGAAGAATAGGTGTTTCCTTTAGAATATTCAGGCTCAGAATTGAATATTCCAATTTCAAATGAACTACAGATGTAATCTACACATGTTTATATCTCTGGCTTCCGGGCATAACTCCTCCACCTTTTATAGAAATATTTATTATTTTACCATCATTTCATTAAAATCCTTATATATTTAGTGTTTTTTTCAAAATACAACATCCTCCCCCTCTCAAAAATGCCTGCTTACGTGCTTATTCTTATTATGTGTAGTCAGGGGTGGATCCAATGGGTGGTTTTAGGGGGTGCGTTCCCTCCTCCCCAAAGGTCAAAAGTTGCAATGATTACAGGCTTGGAGGGAGGGAAAGTGATGGGGATCCTATATGTCAGAAGAAGCTTCAATAATCAAAATTGTGGGTAACAAGGTCCCCACAATTTTGTAATTTTACATTGCATGCAATTTTAAATGCAATTGGCATTTTACTTTACATTTATATTGCATTGCAGTTTGCAATTATTTTACCAACTGAGTAAAACCATTAAGAGAGAAAGGCAACCACTAATAAGTGATATCTATAGATATTGTCAAACAATACGTGTTATAGCTATATGTTTTGGGTTCAGAATAAATGCAACAAATTAGTCTAGCTGCATAGTGCCATCGATTGAATTTTTTTTTTTTTTTTTTTTTTTTTTTTTTTTTTTTTTTTTTTTTTTTTTTTTTTTTTTTTTTGTAAAACGAACATAGTACAAAAAAAGAGACTCATGAAAGATCGGAGCATTTAAATGCTTCCTGTAAAATTTTGAACTGTCTCTCATTTTCCACTGTCTTATATACTGTCCGAATATGAAGGGGGTTTCCCCTACTCAACACCCCACTCTTTACGCTAAAGTCTTTTTTTTATAAAGTAGAACTGTCAGAAAGAGTCAAACTTTAGCGTAAAGAGCGGCGCGTTGAAGAGGTGACACCTCCTTTCATATTCGGAATAATTTCTGTTCGTTTTAAGTTTTAATGTCGCTCCTTACTTTCGGTTAAAAAAAAATACTTAATAAAAGAGAGAAAAAGCTTTATTAATTTCACAACAACAAAATCAATCAACAAACATAGCCACTACTAGAAGGTTACTACATTCCGTCAGCCATTACTGACAGAACGAGCCGGGGTAAGGAAAATTCATTTCGTATATATAAATTGGGATATAAATAAATGACCATTGGGGGATTATAATTTATTTGTATGCCTTAAGGAGCTTTAGTAGTAAGTACCTAAGAATTTTCTAGTGTTTCCTTTTTGAGAATAGAAACCCCAAACTAATACCCCCCCCCCCCTATCCAACTGTGACTGCTGCTAGTTTCAATTGAGGTGCACTTGCTAAAAAAAAATCGGACAGCGGTAAATTACAAACTATTTCTGCCCACTACGAGATAGCGTGAAAGAGTACGGGTAATCAATAAGAGGGGGATTGGCGCTAGTGTCGACAAAAAAACTGTCAACGTCGTCTATTACGTGGCTACATTTAGCATCTTTTCAAGCCCTGTAATCATTTTTCTGTCAGGAACTAAGATCAGATACTTAATACTACCCAAATTTTACTAATTGAACTAATTAAACTATTTATTCTTATTGTTACACTGAAAAAAAATGCCATGTCACCAAACGCTAAATGGCGTCAATGGTATTTTTTGCCGACACTTTTAAGAGTTTCACTCTTAAAAGTTATCCATGCTCTTTGTTATAGCTCGTAGAGATAAAATATATATTTACCTTCAGTGAAAGAGTGGTCCATGCCTCCTAATTCATAAAAATATCTGTCTCCTATTTTGAGCCTTGAGAATTGATCCCCAATAATGCACTGGAAAGTGGGCCCAAGAAGAGCTCCTTCAGCAGGTCGCTCTGATATACCAGCAATAAAAAGGTCAATATCATCTACATCACGATACAAGAGCTTAAATCTCTCAACGATCTGAAAATAATTAAGAATCATAAGAATCATAGTTTACGGAAAATGTTTTTGATATTACTCATTTGTGTATTTGTTGCCAATATAGTAATTGAGGATTATAAGCACAATAAATTAACTGGCTCCCACCTAACTTACCATCCAAGAACAATCTGCCGCATAGCTGCATGCCCACGCAGCCTCCCACCCTCACAATTTCCTTTCAAAACAACCCTTTTCCCACACTCACTCTTCCCCCACAGACAGCTCCCAACCAGACAAGAATATAAATCGCTTAATTTTTTGGTTTCTGAAGTTACCAATGAGAGTTCCGAGGCCTAGAATGTCATATGAATGTCCTAAATAAAACATAATAAGTACATATTTAAGAAAGGGTACTTTTCATCGAGGTTGGTGCACAAGGGTGCACCGAAGACACGAATTTAAGATACAAATTGCAAATATAAGACTGATACTACAATGCTTAGGTCCTAAAGCAACACACAGTAAGTGGCCTATTGTTTCGCAAGGGGCTATTAATTCCCACTCTCAAAACACCCCCCCCCCCCCCCCCGCCCCAGCAATATGTATTAAAGGGTTTCTGAGGTCTTAATTTATTAAACAGATATTGTAGTTTTGGGTTTAAAACGTGTATAAATTGTTCTTAATTTTTTAGTAGGCTATCTACAATTTGCACTTTACTGAAACAAATAACAACAAAAAACAAATGACCCTGGATTTTCAGTTTAATTGACATATACTGATATTTTTTTCTTTAAAGTTTTGATAATTTTTTATTTATGAAAAAAAAGTGAGAACATTTCAAGTGTATTTTGTTTTCAGTAAAGCGCAAATTGTGTTCTGGTCTTGAGAAAGCATGGGGTTATCAGCTCTACTCATGTTAATTGTGTTGCGAGAGCAACACTTTGGTTTTGTCCCATTTTTTTTGTTTGTTTTTTTTCTATGCCGCCGATGTTGGCTTATTCCTGGAAACTGGTAAGGTTTTTACGGAAAGTGTGGACCTCAGGCCGGATTGATGAATATGGCATTACATTTTGGAAAGCTCCGCAGAACTCTTGCCTGGGGCAAAAACGGATGGTTTTTGCTTGTCCACGAGCCAGAGCCTATGGTGTGCAAAGTGAAGTGGAGTTATGTAGCCTATGTCAGAGAGGAGTATCTGAAGTTGTGCAGCCAAGCTCTCGTTTCATCAAATCATGTTTCTGCTTTCGAGTGGAAAGCTCCGTTCTAGCAGGCAAGCAGGCAGGCACCATTTTCAAATTGAAGATGGACTAAAATCTATAAGTGTTAAATATATGCGGCAGTTACCCGGCCTTACAGCCAATATATCTTCTTTGAGTGATAAATACAAAAATTTACAGAAGCAAAAAAGCGGCATTTTCCCACGGTTCCGAAAGTGCTGCCTTGATTTTCGCTGGGTTTATCATTTGTTTTTTCGGACTTGGGATTGAGTTAGAGAAATGTTATCAGATGTACCTCTTAAACTGTAAAATTTCTATCATTGCTAAAGAAATTTGAGCTTATCCTTTGCCACTTTCTAAGTGGTGACGTTCGAAATTGGCCTACGGCAAAAAAATAAACTTATGAACTAAGACAGATATATTTTTTTTTTTTTTTTACGACAATCGATAGCTCTTGATGAGCTGATCAAAGTATATGTCATCCATTTTTTGGTACAAAAATTCCTTCATGAGATATACTAGTTTGAAAGTTTCAAGGGGTTGACAACTTCAGTAGTAGGGTACATACTGAAACCAAAAATAAGCCGATACCAATTGCGAGACATGTAGGGGACTTGTAAGGAAAGGTCGGCTGTTAGCTCATAATCATCTTCGGCAGTGAGGGGTTTACAAATTTTGTTATTTGGTGTACCTATTATTTGTTTCCAGTGTATTTGATGGTAAGACCGAGTTGGTTCCAGTGGTAAGACATGTAGGGGACTTGTAAGTAATAATCGTCTGTTAGGCTACAATCATCTTGAGTGAAGAGGGGTTTGTAACTTTTGCAAGTTGGTGTAGCCTACCCATACTCACTGTAACCTAGAATGAAGTGTTTACGCAACGGGTACCAACGATAACGTAAAACAACGAGGCAATTTCGTAATAATTAATAAAGTGTCATCTATGATCTTTTGATCATGAAAATTTACGGATAGCTTTATAATACCAACTAGATTTTATAAGATATTGTTCCAAGTCTTGATCCGTCACGAAGTCTACGATTGAAAAGGATAAAGTTCAACTGGCTGCAAAGTCAATTTAGTCCCTTCTTTCGATATACTTTTGTTATTGTTGTTTTTTCAACGCTGAGGAATAGCCTCTTGCTCTCGCAACACTTTATTCGGCGAAGCCGTACAAAGGTTGCCAGGCTGCCGCAACACTTCACGTTGCGCAGGCAACGTAGGTCTAGTTTTTACTCGTTTTGAGTTTGACTTATTTGGCTATTTATTGTAATTTCTGTTCGGTTTGAGCTATTTTATTTATTGATAGTGATTTATATTTAATTTAAACTTCTAAACGCCCCCTAAAAGTTTCGTCTTAATAACTTTAGCGTCGTTAATTACATCAACTGTAGTGGTATTATTAAAAGTATACAGACAGTGCCTTCTGGCTAATTCAAAATCCCCCACAACTTACCCTTCAAGGTCTAAATTAATAATAGAAGTTGTTCTTCAAATATTGCTTTGTCATCTTTTTGAAAGTCTACATGCTCATAGTTTTTTTTTATTTAGTTCAACATCCGCCTAAATATTCCTTAGAAGCTTCACCTTAATACCCTTAGCTTGCGGAGTAGCAATAGTTGTAGCAGCATTAGTAGCAGCATGGGCATAACACCTTTGGTTTCTTCTGCTTTCCCTTCAACAAACACTGAAATTTTCAGCTTAATACATACCATCAACCATTCCTGAAGCATTTCTGATGCGTCTGCTTGACAACCTATGTGGACATAGTGTGTTTCGATTTAGTTCCATACAGTTTCTATATATACATATATCCCAAATTTATGACCTTAATATCCTTTGTTTCAATAGCAGTAGCAGTAGTAGCTGTAGAACTAATTGCAGTAGCCAAAGCTTTAGTGGCAGTAGCAGTATTAGAGGTAGTAATAATACTAACAGTAGAAGTAGTATGAGCATAAGCAGTAGCATTAGGATGCAAATATTTTCTTTTGGGTAGTTCAACACCCCTCACAACGAGTCCTGTTAGTTTCAACTTCACCCACCAAACTGTTCCTAAGATATTGCTGTAACACCCTCTTGACAAATTTTCAAATTTTTTTTCAAAAAAAAAATCTATCAGATGTATTTCGGGAAAATACGGGGTTTGGGGGTGTATCCACCCTTCGACTACTCTTAGTCATAAAAATGACACTAGAACTTCTGATTACCAATCCAATGAGCCACCACCGAAGTGTATGCGATCACCCTTTCTATAAAAACCTTATATGCTCCCAGGGCTTAACTTACAACCCTTGACCTAAGGGCTTTAAGGGGGGGGGGTGTCATTCTCAAATACAGAATTTCTGCAGCTTTCAATTACGTTGAAAAAATGACGATCTCAAAATTGTTATTGGATGCGTTTGGGAAAATGGTGAGCGTAGGAGGGAGTTAGTTTCCCTCCAATCGCTTTTGACTATAAAAAAGGGCCCCAGCCCTTTCAAATTCAGTTCAAATGAGCTCTTTTGGAAGTTTGTACGACAAAAAATGGTCTCAAAATTTCTATCAGATATATTTAGGGAAATACGAGTTGTGGGGGTGATCAACCCTCTGATCACTCTGAATCTTAAAAAGGGCACCAGAACTTCGATTACCAATCGAATGAACCCCCTCTAAAGCCATACGATTACCCTTTCTATAAAAACCTTATTTGCCCCCGAGGCTTAACTTACAACCCTCGCCCTAAGGGCTGTGGGGGGGGCGTGGTTTTTATCCTCACAGACAGAATTTCTGGACCTTTCAATTACGTTGAACAAAATGACTGTATCAAATTTTGATTTGATGTCTTTAGGGAAATGGTGGGCATGGGACGGGGCTTAGTTGCCCTCCAGTCACTTTTGACTAGTAAAAAGGGCATTAGCCCCTCCAATTTCCAATCGAATGAGCTCTTTTCGAAGTTTCTTCAAAAACAAATGGTCATCTCAAAATTTCCATCATATGCATATTGGAAAATACGAGGTGTGGGGGGGGGTATCCACCCTCCAACCACTCTGAATCTTAAAACGGGCACTAAAACTTACAATTATCAATCCTTTGATCCCCCTTCGAAGTTATACGATTACCCTTTCTCTATATGCCTTAAATACCCCAGGGTATAACTTAAAACCCTTGCTCAGAGGGATTTGGGGGGTGGGGGTTGTCATCCTCAAAGACATAATTTCCAGACCTTTCCTTTACGTTGAACAAAATGGCTATCTCAAAATTATGATCGGATGTTGAGGAAAATGATGGGCGTGGGAGGGGTTTAGTTGCCCTCAAATCATATTCGACTATTAAAAAGGGCACTAGACCTTTTAATTTCTAATCGAATGAACCTTTTCGAAGTATCTACGACAACAAATGACCATCTCGAAATTTCTATCAGATGTATTTCGGGGAAATACGAGTTGTGTGTGGGGGGGTATCCACCCATCCCATCACTCTGAATAACAAAAAGGGCACCAAAACTTCTGATTAGCAGTCCAATAAGCCCCCTCCGAAGTTTATATGATTACGCTTCCTATAAAAAACCTTATATGCCCCCAGGACATAACTTACAACCTTTACCCTGAGGGATGCAGGAGGGAGGGGTTCCATCTTCAAATGCATAAATTTTGGACCTTTGAGCTATGTTGAAAAAAGGCTATCTTAAGTTTTCATTGGATGTGCTTGGGAAAATGGTGGGCGAGGGAGGGGGGTTAGTTGCCCTCAAATCACTTTTGACCATTAAAAAGGGACTAGTCTTTTCAATTACCAATTGAATGAGCCCTTTTCAAAGTTTCTACGACAACTCTTTCGATACGAAGTGCCCTGGTCTAAAACCAAATCAAACCCAAAAAAAATAATAATAATAATGTGCCCACATCGGTCTTTACTTAGACAGCGCTTTTGCGCTGCCTATGACGCATAAATGACAATAAGGCTTAGACCACAGATGCACATTCAAAATAGATCAATCTCCTTTGTCTCTTTCTTCTTCTTTTCAATCCAAGGTCAAGTAACACATAAGAAAGTTTTTACGGTTACATTACAGTTTTTGCCTCTTGCTCTTAACTCTAGAATGGGCGTGTAATTGTACCTCTGGGAATAAAGAAACTGAGTCTCACATCCAAATGCATCAATAATTTCACATGCATTCAGAAGAGACTTCAGGATTTCGTCAACTTGCCAGAAGCTTTGTCAACAAACAGAAGATAAAGGTGGCATAAGACTTTAAATCTGCCAGAACTGTTGGTTTACAATACAGATGCTGATGTTCATAAACCAAGAAAAATGGGAAGTCAAAGAGAAATGCTCGGTGAAATTATCAGCTCCGATAGAATATTTTGGGAAAGTTTTTTTAACTCTTTAACTAATTTTTTCCAATTTTATTCATGAACATTTTCTATTACGCTTGTTTTTGAGCGTAACAATTTTTAATTTATAAAAGTAAAATGAACATTTTGCTCAAATTTATTTTTCGACGTACTTTTTTCAATTTTTTGACAAAAATATAACAAACAAAAAATACATTTTTTAAAATCTATGGGGGTAATTTTGTAGTTTTTTTATTTGGATCAATGAAAATAACAAACAAGTCAATTTTCAAATTTTAGAAGGGGAAGAATATAAGTGTTCTCCAAGAACCCTACTCCCACAAAAATTGACAACCAGGAGAGCTTTAAAATGAAGAGAATCATTTGAGGGCACGATTAAAATACTGTTTAAAGAAAAGAATTTGCAATATTTTTTTATTTTGATTTTACTTAGACTGATTTAAAGATTAATTCCTTTTGCAAGTTCCACTTTTAAACTAGTAATTTCTTTTTAATGGGGTAAAGCAAATTGAAAGGAGATCTACGACATCAATGCGGTAAATAAATAATAGATCATTTTAATGATAAATGATAAACATGATTTTAATTGGTTATATATTTTACTCGTAAATATCAGGTATCATATCGTCATTTGCTAGTTATCTATAAGTTTGGGCAGACCCATTGGTGTCAATTCAAAGAAATTAGGAGGGTATGTATTTTTCAAAATCTAGATTGGGGCAGTTTTTTTTTACGTTTCTTCATTAAAAATACCAAAAACTGCCACTTTTCAATGAAAAAAAATTTATTTTCCATGTATAGGTCAGGAGAGGGAGAAAAAATCTTTAGGGTTCAGTGCCTTTCTCCACCCTCACCTCCTCAATTTATGCAATTTGGCCAAGCCTTTATGTTAAAGCCATAAAATTTGAAAACAGAAAGAAAACTAACTCACCGGATGTGGAATGACATCAAGCAAATCATCAAAATGTCTAGCTCTTGGAAGGCCACAAATATCTCTATATGAATTATAGCCAGGTAAACCGTGATCCCGACCTCTTTGAATATTCAGTGACACCAAATCCATGCCGAATTCCATGTCTGGCTCTTGGAACAGGTGGTTGGTGAGCTATACAATAGAAAAATCAGTTGACGAATTACTAGAATTTCACCTTAAGCATTTAAAGTGTTTTAGTACAGACATAGGAAGATATAAATAAAGGTTCAAAATTTGTCTAGCCTTGCTACAAAATATTTGTATCTTTTTTCAAGGTACAAAAAATATATGCAATAACTATGTGTTTAATGGGATTTAAATTGGATTTAAATATCCTTATCTATTTAAATTTTCTAAGAGTCTTCAGGGCTATTTGCAAGAACTAATGTAAATAAAATGTGAACCCATCAATGCTCAAAACTTCAATTTCTAAGCAAACCATAATTTGTTAGAAAAGGTGTTTTAAAAAGGGGAAGTGTTAGGTAGGGAAGTTATTAGGTTAAGTAGGGGAAGAATTAGTGTGCACTGGCGCTGACTCATCAAAATGTTGGGGAAGAGCAAAATATATCTACCAAAAACTTGGAGGGTGCAATTTTTTTGTTTTTCAAAGAAAATAACAAAATACTCTCAATGAAATACTAAAAAAAAAAGGTATTTTCAAAATTCTGTAGGCGGGCAAAGAAATTTAGAGGGTTCTACCTGCCCTCCCCCCAATTTGGTACTATAGATAATTTATTGTAGTATTTCAGTGTTTAAAGCTTTACCCAAATTAATATTTTCTTTCATCAATTTTTCAATAGCAGCTTTCAATAGCACCAGAACAATTAAGAAAGTCTGTAATTAATTGGTGTTTATTTAGCACTACAATGGCAATTTTGAAAGCGTTATAGGCAGAAAAAGATTATACAGTATCCTAGAAAACATATTAATGAATGAGAACCAGAAATTCTATATTCTTCGAAACAATCCAATTTCCCTCAGAAGGATTTTTTTTCACGACGATAATCGTTTCATCTCACAAAGGATTTGGGAAATGAAAAGTTTGTTGGAATCTAGCAAAATTAATTAATAAAGATTCAATATCTGGAATAAAATAGGAAGCAGTATTATCTCTAATAGAATTTCGAACTGTTGGAATACTGTGCTATTTTAGCTACAGTAGTTGTAAAAATCATTTATTTTTATTGTGTGCCTGTTTCACTAAAAAAATAAAATATGTGTGACTCTATTAATAAGTGAACCGCAAGTTAAGGTAGACAAAATGGTAGACCAAATTTCAAAGCAGGAATTTAGTTCTCATTCGTCTGAATGAGTTTATGTTTTTTTCTGTTTCTTATTTTAAAAGAGGCCAGCAACGATAAACTGTATCAAACAGTTCGTGGTAACGAACTGTAGTAAGGAGCGACCCAGCTCAATAGTAACCAAAACTCTAAAAAATGGAATTTTGATATCAATAGCTACATCAAAAGAATCGCATTTTAATGCTGATTTTAAATATATTCCTGAGATAAAGCTGACCCTTTAACTTAACTCAAGCTCAAACATATATTAGATGATCATACAAATAGAAAAATACCTATAATGGCATATAAATAAAAAAAAGAAGATTGAAGCGAACTGGAACATAAAAAAATACCTAGAAATAAACGGGGTTAACATAAATAGATATGTGGGAGAATAAAGATTATCCTATTTTTATAAAGTTTTATTAAAAAACAATCCAAAATCTCGTAAATTTGTCGGAATGAAGAAGATAAAAAAGTTTTGGACCCCAAAATAGTGTGAACTTACTAAATAAAAGTCAAAATGAATCAGGTTTTATAAAAAATATATTCTGATTTAAAATATTAACGTGTTTCCACTAGATAGTAAAAGAAAAAAAAAATTATTAAAATTTTCGCAGCAATTTGGCATTAAAAGACCTATGACCAGTGGTAGCAACTAACGGGAGAGATTAGCCTTCTAGGTTTTTTGCCGTTCCACCAGATTTTGAGAAAATACTTTTTTCGGGGGAGTGTTTTTATTGAAAATACTTTGTTTTGATATTTTTGTTGGAAAAATAAATAGAACGACAAATTAGTATTTCCCTCTGTATTAATTAGTATACTTTGTTTTGATATTTTTGTTGAAAAAATAAACAGAACGACAAATTAGTATTTCCTTCTATTTTGAAAATACAGAATACCCCTTCCTAAATTTTTATGAATTGACGCCGCTGTATTTGACCTATTCAGACTTTAAAATAATTTAGAATAGGTTATACACAAGATTTTTAAATATAAAGACTACTTCATTTTATTAGAATCTTATATCAAAAAAGAATCACTCATATATGCACTGTGGCGTCAATTGAAGGGGGGTATTCCCCTCAAGATATCTATCTAGATTTTAAAGAATCTTTTTTTTCAATATTTATTTCAATATTGCTTTTTGGATATTTTCATTAAAAAAAAATTGATAAAACAGCAAAATTGTCCCCTCCCCTCTCTTTAATTTCAAGATAACCATTCACACACACCCCACCACCACATTATTCGGGTGAATTGACGGCACTAAATACACAATATTATAGAGCACTTTTCTTAACTTCTGTTCGGTTATCATATCGAATTTGTAAAAAAAAGTTTATTAGATGTTTTTTACTTCTGGATTTGTTTTTGTATAGCGTCTTTGTGGTTATTTACGTCTTTTTATGATATTTTAGCATGTGTTATCCGGTTAAATCTACCTATTCTTATATCCAGTTTTTTCTTTTGATAATGACTTCATAATGTTAAGCTGAGATATTCGGACTTTTGCTTGCATTTGTATAAATTAAATGAAAAAAACATTTTTTCAGCTCAAAGTAAGGAGCAGCATTAAAACTTAGGACGAGCAGAAAATATTACGTATATGAGGGGGGTTTCCCCCTCCTCAATACCTCGCTCTTCACGCTAAAGTTTTTCGACACTTTTAAAAAAGCTAGTTACTGTTCTAATTACACGACTCTTGTCTTTCAGGAGTTGTTTTTAAAGAATAGCGACAAAATTTAAACTTTAACGTAAAGAGCAAGGCGTTTAGGGGGGGGAAACCCCTTCATATACGTAATAATCTCTGTTCATTTTAAGTTTTGATGGCATGGGAAAAAAGTGGCGTGAGAGGGGGCCTAGTTGCCCTTCAATTTTTTGGTCACTTACAAAGGACACTAGAATTTTTAGCATTCGTTAAAATGGACCCACTCCTCATTTTCTAGGTCCAATTGGCCGATAGGATCACCTCTTGGGAAAAAAAAGAAAAAGATAAAAACACATCCGTGATCTTTCTTTTGGCAAAAAATACAAAATTCCAAATTTTTGCAGGTAAAAACTTGAAACCTCTGCAGTATGGCTCTCTGATACGCTAAATCTGACAGTGTGATTTGCATTCAGATTCTTCTTGTAGGGGCTGTTTGCCCCTTTTTTTAAATCAGACGAATTTCCTCAGGCTCGTAACCTTTTATGGTAAAAAAAATTAATGAAACTTATATATTTAAGCTCTGCATAAAAATTCAATTCTTTTAATACAATGACTAGTATCAAAATTCAGTTTTTTATAGTTTCAGTTACCATTGAGCTGAACGGTATAGTCTGTTGTTCAAAGTCCACGGACTTCATTGGAATTTAAACTCGCTACTATTTTTTTTAGCTTGATTTTAATAATAAATTGAAAGATAGTACGGATTAAGAGATTATATAAGAGACTAATTTATAAATACGTACCTCTTCTGACACATAGTTGTCAAAGTCCTGCTGGGGCTGATTCGCTAATCCAATCAAAAACTTATCGAGGTTTCCTGGGGTATATACCACTTCAGATTTGAAAAAATGTTGACGCAGCAGCAATGTCGTTTCCACTTTTTTATTTTGGTTAATAAGTCTAAAAGTATATACATGCAATACAACTAAAAAGTCTTACATACAGATATCATGAAAAGAGAAATCACCAATGCAACAGCACAAACACAAAAAAAAAAAGAAAAAAAAAGAGAGAGACAGAAAGAGAAAAGGAAGACTGTTTTCCTAAATATCTAGTTTACTGTTCAAATGAATCTACAAGTAAAATCTTATGCTCGACAAAACTAATAAAAAAGTCAACTACTACAATGTTCTTCACATTTATTATTCATATATTCACACCTACAGCAACCTGGAACAGGAACCTGAATCTTCTCTCTTACTCTCTCCGTTCTTCTCCACCCCTTCTTCCTCTCTCTCTTTTTTCTCTTTTTCCTTCATTTTATTTTCCTCTGTTCCTCTTCCTCTCCCTCCCTTCCTCTCTCACTTTTGAATTTTTGTTTGTAAATGAGTTTTTTTCAGAGTTAGGTTGATCTGCTTTATGCTTAATTGGGACTAACAAAAATGTTTAGAAGAGTATTCTAAATAGAGAACTGAAATATTCACTATTAAATGAAGGCACAAACATTAATTTCAATTAGACATTTTTTCAATTAAATATTTTTCAATTAGAAGCCAATACTGTGACTAGTAAAACTCCTATCTTTGTCTCCAAACGGACATGATAAAAACTGTGTTTTTTCTAAGGAAATATTCAGAGCTAGAATGCGCTTCAAACACATATAACCCTTATTAGATATGCACGCAGAAGGAAGGCCTCAGGGTCTGAGCCATCCCCAAAATCCTAAATTTTTCTGAATTCCTTGGCACTACTTATTTGAACTTTCAACAAATTTCTTATTCTATATTTGGATTTTCCTGAAAAAAAACCTTTATACGGGCCTAACCCTAATAGGCTAGAACCCTTCATTTCTACGTCAAATCAATATGGATTAGGGGCAAGTTTCAGTTTGGAACCTCCTCTTATTTCATTTCTTTTTTTCTGGTTCATCAATGAAAATGTCCCTGATTTGCTTAATTGAGTTGACAATTTCCAAGCGAAATCAGATTGATTTCCAGAGAAGAGAAAAAGGATCCCTCATTTATATGTATTATATGTATTTACGGTTTACTGCTAAGACTAAAGAAAAATAGATTCAAATCAAAAACCGTTTTAAGGTTTTTCGTATATAAATTAGTCATATGGGCACAGGTTTATAGGCCGGGTCTTAACCAACCTTAGAGAAAAGTAAGAATTGTTGCCATAGATATTCCTCACATGGATCAAGTTTCAAACCACCTTCCGGGAGATGGAAAAAGGAGAGGGAGTCTGAAAATCTGGTCATTTGGACATTTAATAAAAATTTGTCAGATCTGAACTAGGGTTGACAGGTAGTAAGAGCAAATTGCCTATTTTTACCTTTTCAAGTTCAATTTCCAACCTTTATTGAGGGAATAGCGGAGAGGTGTAGCATAAATGGGAGACAGTAACAACGGCAATCAAAGGGGTAAAATTAACCTTGAATGGGCTGCCCACTTAATTGGACAATCTGTCTTGGCTTTTTTCTACAATTGGCCATGACTTTGACTTTTCCAGAGCAATGGTCCTGAATTACTGTCATAAGAGCATTTAACAAAAATGGTATGGGATCTTAATCGTACTTTGTAGGAAGTATAATCAAGTGATCAAAATTGGCCTTTCGACTGTCCAGACAAAATCAACCCTGCAGGAGGGGTGGGGTGGGGTGCATATCGTGTCTCTAGGATAGCCACGGGATTCAAATAAAGTCGAATCCCAAGCAAGGTGTGTGAGAAGAAAGATCTAGTGTCACAGTTACGAATTTGGTGGATACAGACACAATGTAACCTTTGTGCTGAAGGAAGACCGGAAGACCAGGGTATTCAACCAGGGTGTGTGAAAGAATAGGCTGTTTGATCTTAAACAAACTTGATGAAAAATAGTAGCTCATGTCCTAGTTTAGCTTTTCAGTGGTCCAGGGATCAATTTAATCTTTTTCCATAGGAGGGGATGGGGTATCCGAGCTATAGTCCTCAAAATATTTACCAAAAAGTCGAGCTGAATTTCCATCAAGTTCCGCCAGAAATAGCAATTAAAGTCCTAGTTGTCCCTTTTCATGGTCCATGATGTATTCTATCTTTACGGAGGAGAAGGAAAAAGAGTTATTATAAGCACTTTTACCAGAAAGGAGCCTTCAGATGTTGACCAAACTTGGTTGGAAATAAAAACTAAGGCTATAGGGATTTTCCCATACGGTCTATAAGAGATCCAAGTACTAATGATGGTTGGGAAAATGTTTTTTGTTTTTTTGTTGTTTTTTTTTTAATCACCCTAACTACTAGGCCGGTGGATGAAAATACTTCCACAAAATCTGGTTAACAGCCACAGTTTAAAGTTGCAATGGACAGTAACGCATGTTTAGTTTAGAATGGCCAGATGGGGTGCATCTACGCCATTTTGGCACCTTTTTGAGGTGTTTGTGCATTAATTTTTCAAATTGGCACATTTTTGGGAGAAAAGTCGTTCATTTGGCGCTTTTTAACTAGAAAAATGGAGCTTTCGGTGCATATTCACTTTTATGGTGGCAGAACTTTTAACCAAATATCTGGTAACCCTGGTTTAGTTTTAAAATGATCTTAGAACTGATAATTAATCTTACGAAGATGTGATCGAAAGCAAACGGTTCAGTTTCGTTTCTTAACTTTTGGAGCCTTTACAATATATGTAGCTTATGCTGAATTTGGTTTCTACTTTAATGCCGAAAATCTTTATTAGTAGTCAGATAATACATCTTGCATTGCTTTGCCAGGAAACAATATTTTCAGGAACGTCATTTTTTTTTTTTTTTTTTTTTTTTTTTTTTTTTTTTTTTTTTTTTTTTTTACAAAGAAAGAAACTTATCTGTTTAAGGACATTAGGTTAATATTTCTATACAATGGAAGCACGGACAAACAGGGGAACTACTTATAAAAATCTTGGGATTTAAAAGCTTTTTATATTTTAACTGGCGTAATATTTCACACAGAAGAACCAATCAATAAAAATTTAAATTTTAGTTTTTTACTTCCTCAAAGTTTGATTGGCTTAAGAAAACACATCACAGCTGAAAATTTAATCAAATTGGGATGCAGTTTTTGCTACTGAATTACATAGAAGTAAGATCAGTCAAAAGCTAGAAGAAACATACTCAACATGGCCTTGAACCAAGGTGTGACCAAATCTGAATGCTGCGCTAGCAAATTCGTTCATCATAGTTGGGTTAACATCTTCTGAATAATCTTTACTGAAACCATACTGGAGAGGTAACAACCCATATGCTTCCATTGCCTGACGACCTGTAATACATGAATGTTATTACCTCATTTTACGGAGAGGGTCCAAGACCTTACACCTCTTTAAAAACTGACTCTTTCCCTGCAAGGACCAAACCACGAAACAAAATTGGTACTATTATGAGCAGAAGAAAATAATTTGTAAGATGACTGCAACCATTTTTCGATGTATTTTCCTTTTTTCGAACAGTCCCATAGAATATTTTCAGCTGCCTTTTTAACAAGTTAGAAACAAAATTAATAAGCTGCTATAATTAACCTGCTATTTCCGCCAATGAATAAGTGCTATTTGAAGGGTTTTTGACAATCGACGGTCTCTAGAGAATTGAGAGACAGAAGGCTACCCTAACTTTGATTTTGAACCTCGATGTTTTCAAGTTCACTTAATCACGGCCTTAAATCGTTTCGTTGGCTTGGCATAACAGTTTGCGATTCTATGAATGCTCTCCGGCTTCGTGCTGTGAAAGATATTAGTGATAAACTGAGGCTCGGTTACTCTAAGATTGTGGCAAATCGTGGACACTGTAGGAGAAGAGCGCTTCGGGTTTACTCAAATTTTTGTGATCACTCTGGACTCTTCTGTACTGGTATTCGACCACTTCTGTTGACCGATGATCCAAAACGTATTCGTATAAATTATTACCGGTGCTGAAAATTTCTTTTATTTCTGCCTCGTTCTTACCGGAATACAAAACTGGTTAAAAAGTGTTGTGCGAAAAATATTATTGGTGTTTTTGAAAAATTATGTGCCAAACTAGCTATCGAAGTGCCTTATAGTCTAGGGTGTTTTTATCGCCTTATCCGTCTTTTTTCTGCATGTGATTAACTTTGTTTCTTGTCTTTCTTTCGCTGTTTTTCTTTTGCTGTTTTTCTTTTGTATTTACTCCACTTAACCTCTGTTTTGTAAAGTGGGTGATAAACAAATTACTATTATGATTATAGGAAAATATAGGGAATGTAGGCAATGGCAAGGAAATATATGTACAAAAATATAACCTCAAAATAATAAACACAAAGTTTTATTCATTCGGATTTATTCGTGACATATGTGATAAATAATTTATCATAACAATCCAAAATAATAACCTGTTGTAGAACAGTGGATTGATGCTCTGCTTGGTAATGCGGAGCAGCCGGGTTCGATCCCCGCTGCAGGAAGGTTGGGCGACAAGCTTGCTACTTGTCCCTGTAAAACACACTCAGCAACTGAAACGTCGACTCAACGCCCTATGCTCCAGCAATGGCTCAGGAAGATCTTCATCCTATTTTTTTATCAAAAAAAATATACTTGTAAGGCCAATTTGATCATTTTCCGAAATGACCGCAGTGATTTTGGCTATATGGACAAAATAGGTAGCTTCTCACATAGGTGTTTTATATATAAGGTTAATTAAATAGAACAGATTACACGGACCATTCTAATAAATGAAAGGACAGAACTTTTATCACTATGGAAATGGATATTAATTGCTTCGATGGCGGCAGCTGTTCATTGATTAAGGGTTTGTCCTACTTCAAAGGGGAGAAAATTCGGAACAAAAAGTATTCATTAGATCATAATAATCTTACTGCCGAGCAATTATTATGAGTTAGCGATTGCTTCTAATTTCCATTAGGATAAAAGTATATAGAATCTAAAGCTTGAAAATGCACTGAAGCGAGAAATGACAGTTTGTATTGATGAAGGCTTCAGTAATCTTTATAGACAGCAATCAAGAACTTTCTGAAGCAAAGTTCCACCTCATATTTGTGACGCTATTTTTCACAAGGGGAGAGTTTGAAAAAAAAACATTAAATAATAATAATCTAACTATCGAAACAAGTATTAGGAGTAAACAAGTATTAGTTATACATTTCATTAAGAAAAATGTGCATAGAGTCTGAAACTCGTGAATGCACTGAAACGAGAAATGACAATTGAAGTGGATGAAGACGTACATTAAATCAATTTTAATAGCAGAAGGACACAGAAACGGAGAGGCTTGTGAAAGAAGGTTTTACCGTATTTTTGTGGCGTTTTTCTTTTCAATATCCTATATTTCTGATGAAATAAGGTTAAATACACCATTGGATCTTTCGGACTCATATGCTTAAACGATATTTCTGAAGCTTGAGTTATAATTTAATTTTTCAAAAAGAAAAGGGATATTTTATTTCCTTAGCCTTGATGATGCCTCCAACTGGATATATTTAAATCATAATTAATCTACTTACATTTTATGTTATATTTTATTTTATTTAATCATAGATTTATCATATATTTTAATCATATAATTTATCATATTCGATCATATTTCAATCATATTGTAATCTTATTTAGTCATATTTATACACGCATTTTAATCATGTAATGAACCATGTTTAATATTATTCAATCATATTTTAATCATTTATAGTTTACATGATTACTGTACTGTCTTTTAATTGGTGACTCAGACTGTATAGTCTCAGTCACCAATCAAAAGACTTGAAGTTTACCACGTAGTTGAGTTTGTCCTATTCAAAAGTGCTTTTTTAATAACTTTTTCTCCTCAGTCACCAATTATAAGACTTGGAATTTACCAAGTAGCTCAGTCTGTTCTATCCGAAAGCGCGGCATAATTCCTCCTATCCTTTGATAAATCTTGATTTCGCAAAAAAGTTAAGTTAAACACAGTATCTCTTTTGGATTTCAACACCCTTACTTATAAATTATTCCGTTCTTAATCTGAAAATTCCAATAAAATCGATAAATTTTATTTATCCATAAAAGGGGAGGAGGGAGAGAAGGGAGGTATTTTATCCTTAAGATTTGCTTGTGATAACAGAAATGCTTTTCATTTTGATTTAGGCTTTTCCTTTAGAGAAGGTTGTATTAAAAAATTTAGGAAATCCCAAACAATATACCTTCCCCACCCCTATTATTACTGACAAACTTTAATTGAAAAGTTGCAATGAATATGTAATGAATCTATTAACGCAGAACTCAGAACGATAAGCACAAATTGATTTTTTTTCTCTTTTTTTTATATGGGCCAGCACACATCAATGGGAATTCAGTTGGACAAGAGTAAAAAAACAAAACAAGGTAAATACTTATTTGTTTGTAGCACATTTAGAAAATGTTTGGCTACCCTCATTATTCACTCGCAGCCTTAAACCTTTAGGTTACCATTTATGGTTGTTTTAGCTAAATGACACTTGGTTTTTTTTCTATTCAAAATAATATTTGTTACGGCTTTTTGCCGTGTTTTTTCTTTTGTGAGAAGCATAAGTCCTCGAATATTTTTTAATTGTTTCATTAATTATATTGACCAGTAGTTCCTTTCTATAATTGACTGGCTGTGGAATATAAAACATAAAAAGGGTATATGAAAGTAAAGAGTAATTACTTACCAAGAATAGGTTCTAACCATTCGTTATAAGTAATATGTTGCAGTTCAGCAATAACAATCCTTCTAGTTTCTTGATAAATTCTTTCATCGTCCCAGTGAGGATTCAAATGTCCCAATTCTGTAGCGACACGGTTATGTTCACGCAAAAATATGGTATGAGTCACTGCAAGATCAGGTTGTTCGTTCGACCTTGAATCGCCTACAAGAAAAATACACAGTTCCTAAATTTAAAAATAAATGTCTCATTTTTAATCAAGTTGTCTGATTAAAGCTGCATTGAAATTAAAACGTAGTTCGATTTTTGCCTCGAATACTCGACTGCTGGCATTAACAATTAAGAACCCCAAGTTTCGTCAGCTCGCCACATGATCTCTAATGTGGTTCGGCTATTTAATCTGCATATCATCAGAAACACATGTCAGCACTCTATTTAATTTTAACTCCTTTGCGCATGGATAGTGGTGCCCCTACAAGAGGCCCTGGTTGATATAGAGAGACAGCCTTACCCAGTTCCTCGCCACATTGATAGTGATCTTCAAAAAGTAGGCCCACCCGCATGACATAGTGGATTCCTGTGCAACTCCTCTGCGCATGGCTAGAAGTGCCTTATGGAAGTCCTTTAAATTTAGTTAAAACGGACTGTAAGTAATAAATAATCTCTATTTTTTATTTCCTAGAATCATTTCAGGTCAAAACCTAGGTTACAGTAGGACTTGGTTAGCTAAGAAAATTCTTGACAGGCTAAATAGGATAGTTGACTATAATCAAGTAACCTGACAGTGGCAGAATTCTGATTTTTTGCCCTTCCCTACATTTTGAGGGGGTCGGAAGAACATGCATGCAAAGGGTTATAGGAGGCTTTAAAAAAACACTAAATGATAGATGGTGGTTTGGGAACTTACTTTTCGACACTAGCATGAGTTTCCACTCTTGCAAGTTTCACATACTATTTGACTGAAACGGCCAATGTACTCCGTAGAAAAAAGGACAATACTTTCAGCAAGATATGAATATACCAAAATTGCTTATTTTTATAAAAATTATTCGTAAATCACAATTTCATATTGACGATTATACATATGCTAGTCACTTGCTCGTGATAAATGTTCAATAACCCGTTCTAAAACCTAAATAAAACTGTTTTCAAGTGATTGCAAACCTTCAGGAGAAAAAATCGCTGAAATATTTAACAGGGAATTTTTAGGAAATAAAAATTGACTAAACTAGAATATAGAGATAAAAGTACGGAGACATCTACATTAGGTCAGGGTTGTATTGCATTGATATTAAGTGAAAAATGTAGACAACTTGACTATAAAAATAAACGACTAAAATGAACAGTTCTTAACAAGGTAAGTAATTGTAATATATACACTAAGAACAAACATTGCTTTTGACCAGGGTTTTTTTGTAGAGCGTTTCATAGAAATAATCAATTGATTACAATGGCGTCAATTTACAAAAATGTAGGGGGAACAAAATGTATTTTTCAAATATAGGTCAAGCAATTTTTTCCTTTTTTTCAGTAAAAGTACTCAAAAGGTATTTTGCAATGAAATTACAAAATGGGTATTTTTTAATCTATGAGGACGGGCAAAACAATTTGGAGGTTCAAATCGCTCTACATGCACTTCTCCTCCCCTCTTTCCCCCAGTTAATGTTACTAATTGATTAGATTAAATGTTTCTTATTTGAAAAGCTATACTTCAAGATATTGCCTAAAATTGGCTATAAATTGGCTCGGAAACAAAATTAACCACCTGGAGTAGTAGTACAGATCCCTAAAAGAATCTTTATCAATAGTTAGAATTTCTCGAGATACAAGTTGAGGCCTTAGCCTTAGAATTAGTGCAACAGAAACCATAATCGGGCAAGGTATAATTTTTAATTTTCAACCAAAAATCCACATATGTGATAAAGAATTAATGAAAAAGAATAAAAAAAGAAATAGGCAGCAGCACACAAAAAGCTAAGCTTGCAAGGGTAAGCATTACAACTAGAGAAAAAAATTAAGTACAGAATAGGATAGGAAAAAATGAATAAAATTCTTAAGAATTGGGGACTCAAATCATGTAAGAGAAAAACGTATATGCACCCAAATGCATACTTAACGTTATATTTCATGGTCTGGAGCAAGACTAAAATTTTATTAACTATTTTGACGACAAGTAAAACTAAATAAACAAAACACAATAGGAAAAGAAATATATCTTGCATTCCAATTCAACATATTTCAAAGGTGTATTTATTATAACATGAATTATCTATGAAAATGGAAATTCCCTTTGTCGTTTTAAAAATCACTATACGTTGGACCGTTGGACCTGCAATCGGGTAGTTATATGGGTAGACAAACCCCGAATCCCTGAACTTCTCCCCAAAAGTTTGGTCAAATGCTAAGCCACGCCCTCTTCGAAAACTTTGTTCTCACCAGAGGCAGTCCACCATACGTTGCGCCAAACCTTTCAAAGGTATTCATAGAACACGCTTGGCCTTTGTTATGGTTTCGTCAACTCACATTTATTGTATTAAGTCCTTTTTTTCTTATTAAATTTTGAATGAACTAAAACTGATTTTTTTTCAAATGCTTAGATACTGTTTAATCGCGGTTGATCCGATGGCTTTTGAAACTTAGCGCTTAGATTTAACATGATATATAAAAAAATAAAATACCAAAAATATTTAAATACATAAAATGGATCATACATATAGTCGTGAATCTTTCTTGTGCATACGTTATTATAGATAAAAAAAAGTGAATCGTAAAAATCCTTAAAATTTTCTGTCTTTTGCCAAATTAGCATTAAACTTCCATCCAATAAGACTGGGAATGCACACCTTTAAAGGACTACAACGATAGAGGGCCTTAGTGACCGATGAGGAAACCATTTAACCACAATATATCGAATATTAACTATTATATCAATCATTCTTTATTAAATCATTACTTTTTAATTTTTTTATTGAATTAAAGTTAGATCTGTTAAATTTAATTGTTTATTATATATTTACTGCTATTATTGGTATATGGTGTAATGCAATAAGATCGAAATTCTTCTTTCCCTGCAAAATGATTAAGAATATTAGAGACATCTGTTTATTAAGTGTTAGAGTTAGCGCTAAAACTCAAAAATAAACGCTGAGGTCAATTTAAAATAAAATGAATAAAAAAAAGTCTTTCCGAGGGAAGTAAAGAGTGAAGCTGAACTTTAAAACGGACAGAAATTATTACTTCACAGTCTATCTAATATATATATCAATAAAAACAGTACAAATAAACCACCTAATAATGTTCCCCTATGTTCCGAGGATTATAGAAAACTAGCGCTTTACTGAAAACATAAAAATCAAGTATAAAAAACAGGAATACTGATTTGTGAGTCAAAGTCAATATGTAGTCTGACAACAATAAACTAATCTATAAAGGTTTTCATAGTCTTACACCAGTTGTAACATCAGTAACTTTCAGTGTACAATTAAAATTATCTTAAAAAGACAAGCGTAAAATTAAATATTTTTTAATAGCCGCAAAGTAATTGAACCGCATACAGAAATATTGGATTGATTTGTCAGGTAGCATTTTGGTCTCCCCAGCTATTCTATCAATAGTGAGTAATATACAATCTAAAATTGTTAGAAATATACTACAGTATTACTTGATATGAAGATAAAATAAGACTTTGAATATGAACTCTAGAAGTCCAATTATTTCACTGTATACAACAGTGAATTTCAAGCTATGATACAAATTCTAAAGCTAGTCTATAGTACTATCAAGTACTACCAGTATTTTCAAGATGGCTTCACTTGGAATTTGTCTACAAACTAATCATGATATGTCCTTTTCTGAACCAAAACAAGAGCCAGTCATTGAACTGAGCCATTGTGCAGAAGTGATACCAAAACAAACAAAAACAAAAAATAAAGCAACAATCTTAAAATGGATTGTTGCTTTATCTTAAAAGGGATTGATCCAAAAAGAGATTGATAATATTTTTATTCTGTAAAAAGTATCCTTTAACGCGTATATTATTTTGTGTTTTCAGTAAAGCACTAGTTTTCTATAACCCTAGAAACATAGGGAAACATAAGTGATTGGTTTATTTTTACTAGTTTTATTGATATATATTAGATAGGCTGGGATGTTATAATTTTTGTCCGTCTTAAGCTTTAACTTCGCTCTTTACTTCCGTCAAAAAAAGCTTTTTTTTAAATTAATCTTTCTTCGTTTTTGATTAAAATTTAATTTAGATACAACACTACCATGATCTTTTTTATTTATACGGAGTAATGTATACTCGTTTTATGTTTTAATGTCACTCCTCAGTTTTAGCTGAAAACTACCTCTAGAAAATATTACAGACAACCTTTACAGTTACGGAAAACTTTCAGTCTATAGCATAAAGTTCATTATTCATACTTCACAAAACAATACATTTTTTTTCAGGAACGTTTGTTTTTCGATGAATAAGAAGCCGTTTTTACTCGGCTGACTTGGCCTGAAAAAGCCATAATGAAGACAGGGCCTTACAAATCGCCTAATGACTAGCAAAAACTAGAAGGCTAGTGTAAAAAAAAGAGCTGTTTAAGGGCTAGTTTATACCTAGTACCTAGTTAAATTTGAGTTGATAGCACATTCCCACAAAGTGCACTTTCGGTTGTTTCTTACGTTTTCCGGAAGAAAAGAGTGACCTTTTATAATGAAATTACCAAAAAAGGTGTTTTTGAAAAACCTAGGCAGGAGAAAAAACTTTGGGGACAAGGATGTACCTTCCCCTTAATTACCGCCGTTAGAACTAGCACACAGGCGTCATCGCAAAGCGAAGTTTGAAGGTTCAATTCAAAACGTTTGATCGATCAAGCTTCATTTTTGGTAGATTTCTAGTTAAAAAGTTGTTAGTTTTAGCTAATTTGTTTTCACAATAATCTTTTACTTATAAGATGAGTAGGCAATTTATGAGACTTACTAAGAGGGTCTAGGGGGGAGTATACGTGAAGAGCTCTTATAAACCTCCAGTTAAGGGCTTTAGAACATAATTATTGCAATGGTACCGTTTTAGGCTTCCAAACTCTTCCACTTCAGAAGTGGCACCAAAAATGTCGTTTTTAGTGCTATATGGCACTTATGGATGGTAAGATTGATAAAAAGCACGCAGATATAAACAACAGGTTTAAAATAAACCTTCCCAGGATATGATTTAAAAAATGAGTGCATGACATTTGCAAAAATAGTGGATTATCTGAAAAGTTGGAATTGAACCCATGATAATCTAATTTGAAGCCCAGCGCTGTACTAACAAAGCCACGCCTTTAATAATATAATTTAATATATTGGTGTTTGCAGGACTTTAATTGCGTAGCTTTTTAAGAGGGACTGGAGAAGGTACATGCGGGAGGGTTTCAGACTTCCAGTTAAGGGTTTTGGACCATAATGGTCCAAACCCCTGGTTTGGTAGAATTGATAAAAATCAAGTTGATATGAACAAAATTTTTCAAATAAGCCATTAAACATCGTTCCAAAAAGTTCTGGTAGCGCACTAGCCCCAGATTTTTCCCTTGAAAAACGGCACCAGAAGTGCCATATAAAACATGCATATGGTAGAATTTATAGGAAGAACAGAAATGAGCAAAAAATTTATATGAGCTATCAAAAATCTACCTAAGACGTTCTGGTAGCCCGCTAGCCCCACCCCTTGAGAAACGGCATAAAAGGTGCATTTTTTGTGCCATATGGCACTTGCAGGTGGTGGAATTTATATAAAACCCCTACATATGAGAAATAGCTTTTGAATCAGCTCTTAAGCACCTCGCTATGATGTTCTAGTAGCCCGCTAGGCCTGGAAAGAAGAAGATGAAAAAAAAGACCGTTTAACGTTTTTTAACTTATACTTGCTATGGTCTCGCTCTTTACTTGCTATGGGGCTCGCTCTTTACTAGATTACAATGCTTCAGCCATAACAAAAAGCTTATTTGAAATCCTCACCAGAAGCTAGTTAGCATTGAAATCTGTGAAATCTAATAGATGGTAGAATTTGTATCAACCTAGTAAACATAAGCAATAGTTTTTAATTGAGCCATTAAACATCTATCTACAATGATGTGGTAGCCTGCTAGTGTTTCAGTAGAATACTGATGAGCAGACGATTTATAAAACTTACTAAGGAGGCTGGGGGGAGTGTACGGGAGGGGTTCTTGTAAACCTATAGTTAAGGGTACAGTACCTGGTTTGTACTTCAGAGCTTTTCCACTTAAGAAGTGGCACCAAAAGTGTTGTTTTCAGTGCTATATCGCACTTAAGAATGGTAGAATCAGTATATAAAAAAAAAGCGTAGATACGAGCAATAACTTTCAAATGAGCCATTAAACATAACTCTTATATATTCTGCTATCCCACTTGTCCCAAGTGGGCTAGTGTCCCAAGTGGGCATTCTTGAACCAAGAATGCAGAGAGCAATATGTTTTATATAAGCTATAAAAATCTGTCTATGATGTTTTGCTAGCCTGCTGGTGCCACCTCTTGAGAAACAGCACCAAAAATGTTATTTTTAGTACCATTTGGAACTTGTAGATGGTGAAATTTACAGGAAGAACGTAGATATGAGCAATATCTTTCTATGAGCGATAAAACATCTGTCTATGATGTTTTGGTAGCCTACGAGTGTCACCCCTTGAGACATATCACAAAAAGTCCCGTTTTAGTGCCATATGACACTTACAGATGGCGAAATTTATAAAAAGCACGTAGATATGAGAAAGAGCTTTTAAATGAGCGATTAAGCATCTCTCTATGATGTTCTCGTAGTCTGCTAGGTCTGAAAAAAAAAATAACGGTAAACAGATCAGTGCTACCGATGCAAGAAAGCGATTTTCCTTGTTGTTCAACGAGGGGGACTTTAATTTCCTTGAAAGAAGTTTTTAACCATGCTGATTTCAATGGCAAACTTTTTATTTTGATCTGATGTCATTTTCGAAGGGCTTCAGGCTTTCTTTCGAAATCACCATACATTTCTTTTCGCAATAAACTTTTACTTTTAAGACGAACCAAAAAAATAGTTACACCATTCCTGAATTAGTGTCAGATGGCAATTTTTTTCACTTGATAGTTTTTTTAAAACGTGTTTTTTAACTTTTGGTTACTATGAGCTGTTGTTTACTATTTACTAGGTTGCAGCTGCCGCTGTAACCATGATTGACACCCTTTTTTTCAGCTGTTTGTTGGATGAAACTGTGCACATTTTTGTGCATCATGCCATTTATTCAGATCTTACACAATTCGCCATTGCTTTTTTCAACACACGAAGTGACAAACCACGAAAATATTGCGGGAGGACAAAATATATTTTCAAGATTGAGGTAGGAAGCGATTTTGTTGATTTTTTTTTCAGTTTTTCAATGATATACCATATAAAAGGCATTTTCAATCAAAATACAGAAAAAAGATATCTTTCAAATAAAGGGAAGGGTCAAAATTACATGAGGTGGGGGGAGGTCACCAGGTCTGACCCTCCCCCTAAAAAAATCTGACTTGTAAAAATGTAATAAAAATGCATAAAACAAATTTTGGATGCGTTTTCTAAAGTTATTGCTCCCCCTCCCCCTAGTCCCCTACACACAAAAAAAAACTAATCCTCGAACAAAAATTCTGGACAGCCCCCTAGGGAAAAATGTCCCCCTTGAGCTGACGCCACTTCATTATCATTAGGTACAACAATAAAGCTTTTAAAGAGAATTTATCATGTCAATTCAAAGTCAATAATTAGTAAATGAAAAAACACAGTAAAAAAAATTTATAAGTTATCTATTCTTTTGAACTATTATTTGAGGTAAAGCTTTTATTTCATTTAGGGTTGCTGATATTCTCAGGCGTGATGCACGCATCGCCTTATCTTACAGACAATGGAAACACACTAAGAATAATAAATCAAGGCGAAAGTTCAAGTTAGCTATCAAAAGTGATAAAGTGCAAGGTAACAAATTATAAAGCAACTATGAAGCTTGTTGCTATAATTATTGCTAGGTCGTGCTTTCAGTGTATTGTAAACTTGACGGAAAATTTAACAAACAATAGAGTAATTTTGGTACTTAATTTTACTACAAATGTTATCATTACTTACTGTCTATGAACTTCGGCAAAATTATATATGACTTAAGATAAAATGTAAAATATTCTTATTAACTCTAGTTTATTTTTTATAATGTCGATTTTCCTACGATTATGAAAAAACATATAAGTATAAACAAGAAATACCCAGCTGATTATGTTTGAGATAAGATTGAATTTTAAAAACAAAGTTTTTCCGAGGGAAGTAAAGAGCGAAGTTACAACTTAAAACGAACAAAAATTATTAGTTCACAGCCTATCTAACATTCATCAATAAAACTAATGTAAATAAATCAACTGGTGATATTTCCCTATGTTTGTAGGATTACAGAAAACTAGCACTTTACTGAAAAAAAAGCAATATAGGAGTTTTGGTATGATTAAAGTAAACCTTTTCAGGACACTTTTAACAGTCTAAAAGTAAAGCATTTTTAGATTGTTGCTTTATTTATTTATTTTCGTTTAATTTGGCATCACATCTGCACAATGAGCTCAGTTCAATGATTGACTGTCGCTTTGGATCTGAAAAGGACGTTTCATGATTATTTTGTAGACAAGTTCGAAGTGAAGGAATCTTATTAGTATTAGGATTACAGATTCGCTTTAGAATTTGTATTACAACTTAAAATTCTCCCTTTTATAGAGAGAAATAATAGGATTTCCAGAGTTCATATTACGGTTGATACATTCTTCATTTCGAGTAATACCAGGTTAGATCAAGATGTTACCTGATATACCCATCGTTATTTTATATCCTGCGTAATAACCTTTTGCTTATTATTTTTATGCTTAAGTTTTTAAAATAATTTAGTTGTATAGTGAAAGTTATTGATATCACAGCTCCAGTGGGATTATGGAAAGCGTTACAGATTAGTTTGTTGTTGTGAGGGTACGTATTTACTTTTGACTCCTAAATCAATATTCTTGTTTTTTATGCTTGGCTTTTGTGTTTTCAGTAAAGCGCTAGTTATCTGTAATCCTAAAAACATAAGGAAATATCATCAGTTGGTTTATTTGCATTAGTTTTATTGATATATGTTAGATAGGCTGTGAAGTAATAATTTTTGTTCGTTTTAAGTTCCAACTTCGCTCTTTACTTCCCTCGAAAAAACTTAATTTTAATTAGTCTTTGCTCGTTTTGAATTAAAGCTAATGTAGAAACAACACTGCCATGATCGTGTAATTTATAAGGAATAATTATATTCCCTTAAATTACCTATTTCTGTTTCCGTCCTACCTAAACGTAGAGTGCACTTGCAGAACCATGGGGAAATAAATTCCCTAACCTAAGCGGAGAGCGATGCAGAATAGCGTTCCATGCGTTAAAGCTTTCAAATGAGTCATTAAACGTCACTAAAACGTTCTAGTAGCCCACTAGTCCCAGCTTTTCTACTTGAGACATGGCACCAAAATTGCCGTTTTTAGTGCCCTTTGGAACTTACTGATGATAGAATTTGTAGGAAGAACGTAGAAATGGGCGTAATTTCTTATGGGGTAGAGCGGCAACTGCCCCAAATTCACTTCATTTGAAAAATTTGGCTCCAACTTTGCCCACCACCAGGATTTTGACGATATTACGCCACTGGACGTAGATATGAGCAATATCTTTTATATGAGCTATTAAAACTGTGTATTGATATTTGTGATACCAATAGATCCAATAACAACACGCTCACACCGATACGAGTGATATAAATACGTCCGATGCCGATACAGTGTGTAGCCCTTTTCCCAGCGACTATGGAGGGTCATATCATCATTAAATCCAAAGATTTTACCTTTGAACTATGCTGAACAAAATAGCTATCTCAAAATTATGATTGGATGACTTTGGGGGGAGCGGGCCCTTAGGGAGGGGGCTAGTTGCCCTCCAATATTTTTGGTCACTTAAAAAGGACACTAGTAAGTTTAGTTTTCCGCTCATATGAGCTATCATACATCTCTCTGTGATGCTCTGGTCACCCCCTAGCCTCGCTAGAAAAAAAAAGAAAAATAAGGAGAAAGATCAGTGCTACCTAAGTATAACAGTCATTTTCCTTGTTGTTCAAGGAGGGGGGTTGTAATTTCCCCTTAGCTCGGTTTTCAACCGTGCTGGTTCCAATGATAGACTGTTCATTTTGATCTAACACCATTTTGAAGGGTTTCATACTTTTTTTCGAAATCACCATAATTTTTTTTCACAATAAACTTTTACTTTTGAGACGAACGGAAATAATAGTTACCATTCCTAAATCAGTGTCAGATGGCATTTTTTTTCTAAGCGCCATCTTTAACTTTTGGTTACTATGGGCTGTGGCTCGCTCCATTTCTTAGGGGGTCTTGGACAACTTTGTTTTCAAATATTGGGAAACCATAGAAAACGTTAGAAATATTGAAAAACCATGATCGAAAAAAAACACCCGGTACTGAAATGCCCTATCCCGATACCTGCGACACCAATACCAATAAGACCATACCGATACGTTTGATATTGATACGTCCAATGCCAATACGTTTGATATTGATGCGTCCAATACCGATACAACGTACAGCCCTTTCCCTAGGGACTATGGAGCGTCATATTATCACCAAAACCATAGATATTGACCTTTGAACTATGTGGAAGAAATTGGCTATCTCAAAATTTTGAATGGATGACTTTGGGGGAGAGGACTTTAAGGGAAGGGGGCTAGTTGCCTGGTCACCCCTAGCCTTGCTAGAGAGAAAAAAGGGAAAAAATGGGAGACATATCAGTGCTACCCATGCATAAAAGTGGTTTTCCTTGTTGTTCAAGGATGGGGACTGTAATTTCCTTCTTTAAGTTTTCGACCATGCTGAATCCAATGGTATAATTTTCAAGGGGTTTAAGGCTTTTTTTGCGAAATCACCATAAATTTCTTTTCGCAATAAACTTTTACTTTCAAGACAAACCGAAAAAATAGTCACCATTCCTGAATTAGTGTCACATGGCAATGTTTTTTCAATAGGTAGTTTTTTTCCAAACGGGTTTTTTAACTTTTGGTTACTATGGGCTGTGGTTCGCTCTTTACTAGGTTGCAGCTACCGCTGCAACCATGATAAACTTTTACTTTTAAGATTAACCGAAACAATAGTTACCATTCCTGATCCAGTGTAATTCGGCAATTTCCATGCATAGGAAATAAGTATAATTTTAGCATCAAAATCTGCCACAAAAAAGAAGAGATTTACTTTTATAAATATTGTAACTCAAAGCCAAATTGCGCTTTCATTGCTAAAGTTTCACACATAAAAGAAAAAAAAATCAACTTTTGCGTTCTTCTTAGCTGTAACCTAGTATAGAACGAAACACGGACCATTGTGGCCACAAATTAAAAACTGCGCTAAAAAAAAACTGCCTAGTGAGAAACAATTGCTATGTATAGGTTTTTAGGACTATTATCTCGAATAGTGTTAATATTATTGTTACTTTGGAAGTGAGAATTTAAAAGAAAAAGGCCTGAAAACCCGCTAAAAATGGCGTCGGGTCGAAGCAAAAGTACACCTTTGGAATCACCATTGTTAAAAATGCACTTAAGAGAATCTATAGCCTCGTAGCTTGAACAACAGGGAAAGTCCCTTCTGTGTATGGGTAGCACTGATATGTGCCTTTTTTCTTCATTTCATACAAAGAACCAGTCAAGTTTTACATTCATTTCACTGGTTCAAAATTTGATACAAAAGAACAAATCAGATTTCGTGCTCTTTTTACTAGATTATAATTTCATATACATTCTAATTACTGGCTTAAAATTTCATACAAAAAAACCAATCTGGTTTCGTTTTTTTTTTTTTTTTTTTTTTTTTTTTTTTTACTGGATCGAAATTTTACACAGTTAAAAAAGGCACTTACAACAACAGGGTAAAAAAGGGTTATTTGGCTTCCCTTTCTGATACCTGCCTAAGGAATGATGCGATTGTCTAAAAAATAATTGACAACTGAGATCACACAAATAAGGCAATGAAATGAAAATACAATTTTTAACATGGAAATACTGGACATTAATCTCCTTTTTTCTACTTGAACCTGCCAAACACGGGAGCCGGCAGGGGGGGGGGACAGGGAGGCCATGGCTTCCCTAGAAAATGGGTGCTATAAAGTAATTATAAGGAAACCAAAGGAAAGAGAGCAGAATAGGGAAAAACCATGGAAAAAATATGTGTTGCCCCATTGTTTGCTGCCTGCCAATAGATTTTGAACATTAATAAGGAAGATAAAAGTTCTAATTTGTGACTGATTGGCCCCTTTCGAGTTTTCCACAAACATTTTCAATATGATTTGATTGGAGCAACAAAAAATTCAAATTCTTCATAGTAATGAATGGTAAGTAAATAACGATCCTTGCCAATAACGAAAGTATAAGAGCCAAACTATTGATAACATTCAATCAAAGAATCAGATTTTTATGGTAATCCTAAATATGTATTTGTTTATTAGTAATTAGTGCAATTATTAGTACACAAGAAAGTTTGTACAATTGTAGAAAAAACAAGGAAAACAACTTGATAAAAAATGTACCGTCAACTTTTGCTTGCATTGCAAGAGTACCCATGAGCTGATACATGAAGCCACTATAATCAGAAATGTTTCCCCTGAACGGAATGCTCGGAATTTCTGTATTTTCTGCCTGAACGGACACGTTTTTTTGTGCTTTATTATCATTTTTTTTAGGAGTGATTGTATCTATCTATCTATTTGAAAAATATTTAATTTAAATAATATTATTTAAAAATATTTAAATTAAATAATAATATAAAAATATTTAATTTTTTAAAGTTATAAAGCATAAAGGTGTCAATTATATTGGGTTTTGGTATTCAAAATTAAATTAAAAATATTGACTTAAAAATTATTATCTGATATTCTTAATCTTAGTTTTAATGTTTTACTTTGAACAAACTACTTTGATAATGCGTTATTCTTTACAAACACTGAGTCCAAAGGCATTAATTATATTTGATGTTTGATAACCGAGTTCAAAACTGTCAATATTGTTTTAAAAAATATCCGTCCAACGCTTCGGCATTGCTCAACAGAACAGAATGCTAGGAGTTTACATCTTAGTTTTTGTAAGTAGGCTATTGTTTTGCGTATTTTTTGTAAATTACTAAAATTTTTCATTTTTATTTACTTTTACTTTTAATTGACATGCTTTTCCATTGCCTTTAGAAAAATGTTAGTGTCTAAGCTTCATGAAATAAGGAAAAAAACAAGTTTTTCCAACTGAAAATAAGCAGCAACATTAAAGCTTATAACGAACAGAAATCATTACGTATATGAGGATAGATTGCCCCCTCCTCAACATTTCGCTCTTCACTCTAGATTTTTCGCTACTTTAAAAAAAACAACAGTTACTTATTGTTCTAATTAAGCGACCCTTGTGTTTCAGGAGTCATTTTTAAAGAACTTGGACAAAAGTTAAACTTTATTGTAAAGAGCGAGGTGTTGAGGGGTTAACCCTCTCATATACATTGAAAAAACTCGTTTTTTTCGATTTCTGATCGTTTTTTAAATAAATCCAGGATACCTGGCTTCACCTTCACGGAAAAATCCCCTTTTCCATAGAAATATCCTCTGGACAATTCAATTCTGGCAAAAGTTTACCCCAGACAATTACCCTTCACATATCCACGTGTAAAATTGAATCGGTAAAGAGAAAGCAAGACATACAAAGAAATTTCATCTAGGAATTCAGGAAAATTCACCCAGTTTAAAATTTCCCCTGATAAGTTTGCCTTCTGGAAAATTCCCTCTCCATGGAAACTTCTCCCAGCAGACAATTAGTCCTACCCCATCCGAAAAATATATGCATACTTCCCAATAAAAATTTAAACAATGGGCAAATTTTATAACTTGAAAATCTTTCTCCAGGGTTTTCAGGGTGTCATTTTGTGTCCAAAGACATAGTTATCGGGTCTTTCAACTATGCTGAAAGAAAGGTACGTCAAAATTTTGATTGGACGGTTTTGGGAAAAAAGTGGTGTGGGAGGGGGTCTAGTTGCCGTCCAATTTTTTTGGTTGCTTAAAAAGGGCACTAGAACTAGAATGAACCCTCTCCCGACGTTCTAGGCCCGCTGAGTCTATACGATCACTTCTGGGGGGGGAAAAACAAATAAACACACAACCCTGATCTTTCTTCTGGCAGAAATTACAAAATTCCACATTTTTGCAGATATGAGCTTGAAACCTCTACATTTTTCATTAAAATTCTACGACTGTTAGGGGGTTTTCCCTCCTTTTATGAAAATCAGACAAATTTTTTCAGGCTTGTAGTTTTGATGGGTAAGACTAAACTTAATGAAACTTATATATTTGGAATCAACATAATAAGTCAATTCTTTTGATCTGTCTATCATCTGATCATCATCTGATCTGGTTTCAAAATTCCGTTGTTCAGAGTTTCGGCTACTAGCGAGCCGGATTACTCCTTATTCATATTTCGTAGCACGAACTGTTTGATTATCAATCAGAATCCAAACAGAGATCATTGAAATACTGATAGTTTTTTTCTGTGCTACCTAAAGTCTTGTATTCATAAAACTTTACAGTTTCATGAAATGCAATCAAATAAATAGAGAAGGTTTTTCAACTAAAGTAAGGAGCAAGTTTAAAAATTTAAATAAATATAAATTACTCTGTATCTAAGGGGGACTGCCCCTTCTCAACAATTTGTTCATTAAACAAAAGTTTTTTAGTGCTTTGAAAAAATCTTATATTTCCAATTGTGTATTTCCTTAACAATTGGGAAAAAGCCAAACTTCACAGTAAAGAGTAAGGAGCTAAGAAGCAGACAGTCCCCTTCATACAAAAAATATTCTGTTCAAATAGGTTTCAAATCTGTTCCTTGCTTTCAGTTGAAAAGCTATTTTTTTAATTTAATTTCTGATTGTTTTCTAAATCATACCCAGGCCTAACCAAGATATAATTTGAGGTACAGGTCCCTTAAATCTCTGGTTAATTGCTTTTAAAATGTATAAATCAATAGTTGTTCGTAGATTAGTACCGTCCAACGTTTAAATTTGCAATTTCAATATTGGATAAAATTTGAATATACTTAAAACATTGGCAATGAATAATAATTTTGGTGAAAAGTCCTTGTTAATATTACTACTAAAGAATTTCGGTTGGATGAAAAGGAGTACTTTTGTTTGTTTGGAAATTCTGTGAGACTTTTGATCTTCTACGTAACTGAAGCCATTCAACATCTACAATAAGATGTTTTTATCGATAAATACATTACATACATTCGCTTGAATACATTGAAGTTCTTGATATAAATAGAAAAAGAAAATTATTACCAATTAAAATTGCTGAAAACTAAGTTACTAGCAGTATTTGCCACCCGAAAGAAATTTCCTGACAGGGCTGATGGTGATCTGCCTTGCCTTTTCCACCTTTGTACTTTTAGATATGGGAAATGTGACATTTTAGCTGTATACATAATCATTTTAATTAATTCATACTACTCCTTCCTCTTTCAACATTTATCTGAAGCCTCAGGAAGAGTAAGTATTTTGTCCATTAAAAATTTTTTTGTAGGAATCTACCCTACATCCACCTAAACAATGAATCACCCCCCTTCATTATAGCTAATACACAATTACAGATTACCAAACGTAGCTTAATTCCATTACAAATAAAGCGAATCAACTTGGTTGAATCCAGTACTGCCACTGTTTGATATTACTTATTTTGCAACTGAGAGGCCTAAAATATAGTTATTGATACTTTTGTATCAATTAGCTTCTCAGAATTTTAAATTGATTGCAAATTCGTCCTCTTCGGGGTAGAGTCGTAGTTTGGTGTCCTAAACCACCTAAATTGTCACCAAACCACCACTACTATTTTGGCATCTGCCCCCCCCCTGGAAAATTTTCTACTGGTGCCCTTGCTACTAAACAACCTGAAACTTCAGTCTAGGGGCTGCAATCTTCTCATGTTGAAACAGCACCCTTGGAAAATTTAACAAAGTTGTGTTTGTAGTGTTGTCTAATAGAACCTACTTTTTGAAATATGATTTTGATAAGGAGAATTATACTGGCAAAATATCTTGGTTTTCCAGAAGCATAATTTTTTAGTACGTTTCCAATAATAGTGGTTCAGGCCTTCCGCTTAACCTAAAATCCCTGGACTACATGGTACATCCTTGAAATTATTCATTCTTAAAAATGAAAATACTGAAATATATTGGAATAAAATAAACAATTGAAATTATAAGTTTTGTTTCTCACAATATTCAGTGATGACACGGACCAGCTAACTGTGAGTTTTCTTCTTTTTTTTATTGTTAAATACTATTCTAGTCAGCCGTTAAAAAAAAAAAAAAAAAAAAAAAAAAAAAAAAAAAAAAAAAAAAAAAAAAAAAAATGACGTTTTACTCCAAGTTCAGTGACTTAGCATATGCTATCCGACTGCATGATATTAAATGATATTAAATGTTAATAAATGACTATTAAATGATTTAGTTACTAAAGCATGATTAAGTGGGACAAATCTGCTACGTAATCTAGAGAACCAAACGCATTTTCTAACAGAATAGGTCTGACCAGGGCTGTCAACTCGGAGGGGAATAGTCCCTTCCCCTAAATATTTAAAATACATTATTTTCATAAGAAAAATCAAATTTTTTTTGCCCCAAACCTTGAATAAATTTCTGGCCATGTGTCTCAAGCGTGTATTAAGTACAAATTGCAGATATTTTTTAAACAATGTGCTAGCTAATTTGGTGGGAGTTTCTATGTTCATTTATAAATAAGGCATATAGATTTAGGCTATTAAAACAAATAAAAGCTATATGTTTCAGCCAGGCATGTACGCAGGAATTTTTTCGGGGGGGCCCAAAACCTTCGAAACAGCAGATATAGAGTATCACCTTTCTTTATTTAGTAACGCAAAAAGCACGTATATCGGAAAATACAGATTAACTTTAATCTGTAGTATTGTAGCGGGGAGGGGGGGGAAGAAAACTGAAGCCTCAGAAGTATGTTTTAGGCTCAGGTTATGTTCATAGCGATTTAGAACCAGTGATTAATCTATAATATCCCACTGAAAGGGAAATTTTTAGGGTTAACAGTACAATATGGGAGCTGTGGGGGATAGTTCTTCTATTGCAGAAACGTAGATTTTATGAAGAATGATAGTTTCCAAAACTGATCCATTAAAAGCTGTACTTTATCCTGAAAATGGGGGATAAACGCCCTAATACCAAGGGTAATTCTATTTTGCTGTGGAAAGCAAACTCTCTTTACAAAAAAAAAATAACAGTACAATTGCTAATTACTTCAAAGAGGGTAAAAAGTTAGACAGAAAATGGGTTAATAGTTGGGCTGTGACTTGACTGGATAATTGCATGCGGTAAAATCCCCCAAAAAAGGCTTCACACGTGTATCTAGATTCTTAATAAATGTCCCAATTTTGCCAGAAATCCCAAGAAACCATGGGGAAATTAAACATTTCGCAAAATTTCGGGGGGGGACTGCCCGAAGGCCCCCCCTGCGTACGTGCCAGGTTTCAGCTTATTTAGAATCGTGTGGTATACACTCAAAGTGACAAACCCAAAACCCATAAGCACAGGGGGCCTAGTACAATTTGAACGGCCTAAGTATGCCTAAGGTTAAAAAACAAAGGCAGAAATAGGCAATTTTTAATAAAATTTCAATATTTTAGATAGTAATCTAGCCAAAATGTCACTGACCTGTACACACACATCCAGACAATGAACAAATTTACATTCTGGTTAGGACCAGATTGTTTCTTTTAAATTTGAAGAATTACCTCTTGATTGTCAAGTCTTGTTGTTGCCTTTAGAAATTATGTCGTATTTTTAATTGAGCAAAAAAATTGACAAGACTTTCTATTTTCAGAACAAGTACCTTAGTTTATCAATGCGGGTATCTGCTAAAAATTGGATACTTACAGGCAAAACTCACTCAGTCTTTTTGCCTGTAGGCTGAGGCCAAAAAGTGCGCTTCTCGCCAAAGTGCGAATCTAGCCATCATATTAAGCGGCTTTCAAACTATGTACATAATTTACTGTACTACTTGGTTAAGACACGTCTCGTTAAATATAATATTTTACACTTAAAAAAACCATTTCACACTGGGCTAACGTGAAAATCCATAAAATCGTCATTATCGTTTTTTTTAAATCGTCACATTCATCATAAGCAAAACTAAATAAAGATTAAAAATTATAACGGAAATTCAAGACTTTATTAAGTGTGAGAGACTTTTTGAAAAAGCTTATTAATCTCCTTTCAAAATTTTTCAATTGTTCGTTCAGAAACTCCAGCTACCATGTTGACTTTTACATAACGTAACGTAAGGTGGCGTCAAATGTGGGGAGGGGGGCTTTGTCCTCTTAAATTTTGAAAAAAATAGCTTCAAGGAAGGATTTTCATTGAAGATCCCTTTTTTGGGTATTTTCAGCAAAAAATGAAAAAAACGACACTTTTGTCGCCCCATCAAATAGCAAAACATACATTTTGAACCCCTTCCCCCACCCTCCCCCTAAATTCCGTGAGTTGACACCACTAAAATAATGTGTAAATTCTACGCAGAGCTTCATTCTACTTGCCACTGCTTACGTTACGGGTAGAATTTGCTCCAGAGGAATACATGACGTAGCTTAACGTAAAGTTATAAGATATGCTAGTGTGGAAGGTTCTACGGTGTGATGTGAAAGCACTAATAGGCCTGCCAAGATGAGCCAAAATCTGAAGCAATCATTCCTGGTAAGTCTTTGATAGGACTACCAATTGATCCGTACAAATTTTTAATTCAAGTTTGAAAATAAAGCTTTGATTGATTACTTGTATCGTCTTGCCTACTACGAAACGATATATATATATTGAAAAAAATCATTACCAATATTCATATTATGCACCACAATTGAGAGACTAATTATTAGCGTGAGTAGCGGAAGTGGTAATGGTTCTTGTGATCCAAATAAAAATAGGAAGGATGAGTAAAAAGCTGCTGAATGTCAAGGTAAAACCACAAATCATCCAATTTTGTAGTTATGTTCAAAACTAGCGTAAGTTGTAAAAGCAGATTCAAAACGTAGACTTCTCTGATGCATATCCATAAAATAGTAAAAACTTAAATGAAGAATCTAATACACACATGAGCATATTTGAATTTGTAGCTTTAAGGTCCATGCAACGAGATATTACTAATATCGAGATTTAGCTAGCGCTAGTTCCAGGAATTGATTGAAACCAAACCGGTTCAGAATAGAAATTAGCTAGCATTTAAAACTGGATCGAGCCAAAACTGAAGCTCAATCGATTTGAGCTTTGTTAAGGCCGAGCCAGCCAGAATTTCCTATGGAGTTTTCTGATTGGCTAATACCCGATTCTTATCCACATAGAGAAAAAGGATAAAATAACTTTTAAGACCACACCTGCTATACCACTACCGCTACTAACAACTCATCGCAGCACCATGGCACCTGAGGCCAAGACAGCTGCCCACACTCTTCCGCCATCCCAGTCTATTCAAAGCACCCTTCCTTACACCTTTCCAGGAAGTTTCTATTTCCCTTAATCTTTCCCTTAAATCTTTCCTGAAGACATCCTCCCACCCCGGCCGAGGGTCGTCTGCTTTTCGTTTATCCCTTACTGAAGGTTGGCCAAAAAGGAAAATCTTTGGTAGTCTGTCATCCTTCATCCGCAGAATGTGCCCTAGCCATCTCAACCTCTCATTTTAGCCCTAGGAAGTGGAATAGAACCATACTTTTCGTTTAGCTTAGTTAAGCTGTCCCTATGATCAATCTTCTTGTTGCCCAACATCATCACTTATTCCCAGTTTAGCGACTTGTTCTTCTTAACATTAATTTTCAAACCTATTCTTGGACCCTAAACTTTCTAAGCCCCCAAAATTCATTCATTGTGCTGAAATTCTCATGTGCTCGTTAAGACAAAGTTCATCAAAATGATCCATATAGAAGAGAACAGAACACAGCCATGTTTAACTCCTGATTTATTGCAAAACCAGCTATTAGCCCCATTTTCAACCTTAACGGCACATGAAAAAACGAAGTAAATTGTAAAGAAGAAAAAATGAGGATATTTCTAGCCAGTAAAAAAAAGGTAAACATGGAAATATTTTGGTCGAGACCTCCGCTCGACCGTCCTCAGTGCGCAAAAGTAAATTAAGTGTATATCATTCACCGTTGCTTTACTTTAGTGTTTAATAGTGTTTAAAAATACTTTAGTATTTTTACTTTAGTGTTTGTTTCGGAAGGATGCTCAGCTAGATTTCGAGACAGCGACAAGCTACTCCTCTCTGTCTCTAACAGGGGCCGTGGACTCGGTTACGCTTTACAGTTGTTCTCCTATAGGGAATCCTTCCATTTGGCGTCCTGCATGGCCAATACAATAATCTCATTGATTAGAGGATGTTTGGCGTCTGCCGGGACATGTCTTCACGCCGGTGGGCCCTGCGCATCACCATCTCAGAGGCCTCCTACCTCCTGTGGACAAATATATATCCCCCGTGAATGGGTGCCTCAGTTTCATTTTATGGACCCCGAGGGCTGGGTACCCCCTGCTCCATGCCTTCTTATTTCGTATTCGGAGGTATTCTTTATATCTAAAGGACTTTCCCCTATCCGCTACCTGGGGACGGTTTTAGGTTTGTTTTGGTTTTGTTTTGTCCTTAGGACTTTTATCGACGGACTATTTTAGGACGTTTGGTTTTTTAGGTTTGTTTTGACTAAAACAAAATTTATCTTCTCTGCTGTAAGCCGAAACCCAAAGAACAAACCTCTCGATTTTATCAAAAACCAGTTAAAAGTATGTCTTGAATCACTTCATTCAAGTTGTTCGGTGCGAAATTAGTTTACATAGTCATAGTAATGAATGTTTTAAGCCCCGCTGTAGTCGGTGTTGTATTTGGGGTTCACCGTTGCTTTGAGAGCGTCTATTTTTATTAAAGTTTTTTTAGGTTTATTTTGGTTTTGTTTTGTCCTTAGGACTTTTATCTGTATTTATTTATTAGTTTTTGTTTACCATTTTTTACTGAGGACGGTCGAACGGAGGTCTCGATCGAAATATCTGCATATTTACCCCTATTTTTCTCACCGACTGGCAATATCCTCGATTTTTCTTCTTCGCAATTTTCTTCATTTTTCAGAGAAAAACTGCAAATAAATAATAAATAGAAAATTACAGTATTAGTTGATTTTAATGCTTAAATATCCATTGCGAATGGAAAAATACGGTCGCTAGCATCAGCTAATACCGGTGTCAGAAACTGGCCTAATTTTCGGTATTAGTGAAACATAATTGCAAACAGGCCTTTGGGAGGGAACTCAAAACGCTTATTTTGAATTATTAAAGAAAATTAAATAATCTTATATGTTTTATGAATTATATGAGTTAATAAATCTGAAGTCAAAAAACTTTCTACTTTCAACTGCCAGTGTACACAGAAAATTATCCAAGATGTCATTCCACTTTACGCACAAATACAATTTTATTCAAACATAAAAAACAGTATGAATAATGCCATTTAGCGATAGAAACATTTAGTCTCTTACAAGGCCTGTGGGTGTATCATCATTGCAGATAAGTTATTTTAATTTATCTTGAGAAGGGGGGGGGGAGGAAATCAAGGCTCAGGAAAAGCTTAATTATCTGCCACTCCTTGTTTTTGGCTAAAACTTTTATGTTATTTTAAGGTCAGGAGAGCTGATGCATCACTGGCTTCCCCCCGAATGACCATGATTCTTTACCGTGCTTATGCTTTCGTACTCAGAATGCTCTACCTATAGTTACCATTCTCTAAAGAGCTTTCTTCGGACAATTTCATTTGATTTTTATGCTACTACTTAACAAAGATAGGAGTCGAAGCGATAAGTTTGCTGTGGGCGACAAAGCCTTGTCGCCCAAAAGTCTTGTCTCAAACACTTGTCGGAAAGTATTTTCCGTCGAAAGAAGTGCGCATTGGACATTTATGCCATTTGAGAAACAGTGAACGTGCAAAAACAAACAGGCGTTGTTGGAAACTGTGGGGTCACAAACATACCCCCCTTGCGTGTAAGTTCCTGGTTCTGCTTATTTATTAGGATACGAGATAACGGAAATGATTTATAATCGATTCAGGCAGCATCCAAAAAGTTACAAGCGATGGGTTCGAAGCTGAATAGACTGCAAGACGATCAGAACTCAGCAAGCGGAGAAATACAACATTTGTCAAATGAATTGGTAATAGATTCGAAAATATCTGCAGTAAAAGCTGGAGTCCAGAACACAGAGAAACTAAGTACACTCCAGGAGTTCCATATACTAAACATAGAGAAGGAAGCTTGAAGGAAGAACTTAGTAATTTATGGGATGTAGGAAAGCAAAGCCGGTATTTCTTTCAAAGAAGATTCAGCGCATTATCTTGCAATAATGGTTCCTCAAAGTAACACCCAGCCTCACAGTTTTCAGGATGTTTTCAGATTGCCATCAAAATCAGGACCACGTCCTATACTTATTCCTTTTTCAAATGCGCAAAGAGACATTGTTTTGCGTAAAGGGAAGTTCTTGGACAAGAACGAGTGTTTGTGACTTCGGATAATTCATTTGAACAATGAGAGTTTAGAAACAAATTAGAACTGATACATCAAGAGGCACGCATCAAGAATCTGAAACCTAAGTGGAAGGGAAGGAAGTTAATACTTAATGAAACCATTTACGAGTGCAACAGAGAAACTTGCACTGTACGGTCATATAATCGACGTACTCAAGTTGAAATCGCAAACAACCCAGCGGTGGGAACGAGCTCCCAAACTCGCAGGGAAAGAACAAGAGGAATCCAGTCTCAATCAGAAGACACAAGAATAAGATCCTTGTCAACAGAGACTGTTGCGTCAGAAATTGGATCAGCTTTCGGGAGTGAGGGCGAAGATCGACAATCATAAATCGAATAAACGAGATCTAAGCCTCAATAGTAGTGTAGAACAAGAGCCAAGTAAGGTAGCAAGAATGGCGAATGGTAGAAAAAGCGGTGAAAAATAGGAACTCACAGACCATGAGAAACAATTGGAACGTTTTTTATTTGGTCGTTGGAATATTCAAGGTCTCACAAGTGAGAAGCTGGAAAGGATTAAACAAACGAACGAGTTTGACATTTTGGGTATTGTGGAGACGAGGAAAAGTGTAAAGGAAAGCGTGAATATTGAGGGATATAAAGTATTCAAAGCATGCAGAGAAAAACTAGAACCTGTGTCGGTGAAAGAAAGAACGTTTGCTTCAGTTAAAAGGCTACCAAGCAAATCTGAGAATGTTGTGTGGATTGTGCTTCGTTTAAAGTGCTCAATATTGTATATTATGCAAGGTTTCGTGTATTTACCGCCTCAGTCTAGCTCATATTCAAACGAAGATGCTTGGAAACTTCTGTCTGGGGATATGGCTGTTCTATGTTAAAGTACCCGCCCATGGCATTTATATTGATGGGAGATTATAACACGTTCACGGCCGATTTTTTAGAATAGCGTGTTGTGATGGTTTTAATTTTACACATCCTTCAGTTGAAGAAGAAAAAAGTTTGAAGAAATTAAGGGGAAGGCATACAAATGACAAGGGAAGGAGAAAGAGCGCTTGGGGAAGTAAGCTTTTACATTTTGTGGGGAGTATGGTTTGATTATGGTTATTGAGAGGGTTAGAAAGGATATGGAGATAGGAGAGTTTACATTTCTTTGGGTAAGAACCCAAGCTTAATTGATTATATTTTAGCAGATGGTCGTCTTTTGTCATGTTGTGTGGATTTTGAGGTTCTGGAAATAGATGGCTCCGACCATTTTGGAAGAGATTGTAGGATTACGAGTTAAAATGACATTAAGGAATATGGTTAAGTATGTTGATGAAGGGGTGATACATCGTGAAAGATGTATCTCTTTATAAATAATTTCGGGAAGATTCATATGTAAGTACGTTTTTCTTTTTAATTTATTTGTGTTTTTCTTGTTTTGTTATGTTTATGTTCTTTTTTTTTCCTACGGCCCGACGGCTTTTTTTGGAAAATATATGCATACATACATACAAAGCGAGTCTCATGATCTCCTAAGGATAAGTTGTAATAAGGATACTTCGAATGATTTATCTTTGATTAATCCTACACAGAAAATTCCCCCGGGAGACTCTCCCCTGGAAAAATCTCAGGAACTCCTCCCATCCCCCTCCCCATTGAGTATTCCACCTGTATGTAAAATTGAGCAGCCAAAGAGGAATTATTATCACATACAAGTATACTTTCTAATACATTCTCGCCTTTATAGCCCTATGGAGCTGCCTCATTTATGGAAATTCATGGAAATTCTCTTCCCCAATGATAAATTCCTTCATGGAAAAATCCTCTCACGTTACCTGTAACACGTAAACAATAGAAACACATATATTTAAAATCAGCTTAAAATTTCAATTCTTTTCATGTATATATTGGTATCGAAATTCCGTTTTTTAGAGTTTCGGTTACTATTGAGCCTAGTCGCTCCTTACTACAGTTCGTTACCACGAACTGTTTGATGCTGTACTGGTAGATGAATGTTTCTTCAGCCCCTTTTTATAGACAAGATGTAGAAAAATCGACAGGTGTTACTTTGTAAATAAGGTCGTATTTTAGAGCTACAGCGTCTTGGTAGATGTAATACGAGCCAACTTGGAATCTATTTACAAACTTTTATTTTTGTTTATTACCTCTACTTAAGAACATCTGCATATTTATTTTTAAAACCCAGCTGTTAAGGTGACAATGAACCTATAAGAAGAGTAGAAAAAGCGAATAAGAATACGAAGATAATACGCTTTATACGTCAATAATACCTCAAACAGTTTTGTTTAGGTATTTCTGCAATTCCATTACCTCAGAATTAGTGTACTAATTTTATATTTGTCTTTTGATGTTAAATAAGACCCAGGGTTGTCTTTGGGGTGGAGGTAGAGGGCTTACAAAAGGACTTTTTGGGTGGGGAGTCACAGAAAACTTTAAGAAAGCTTCAAAATTCGTTTATATTCATTTTGTGTTACTTTTTGTGAGTCGGAAAAAACATTTTTTTGGAGAGGGAGGGGTCAAAACCCTAGCTCACCCCTCCCCCTAGATACTGCCTTGGTGATCACCCATATTTGGGTTAAATACAGGTTATATGACCACTCTGCTTCATATTTTTAAGGTGAAAAAAATTGCTTTTTCACGCTCATCGAACTGGGTCTGCGTTACATCGACTTTTTTTTTATAAAATATGTCAGTAAATGAAAATAAAAAATAAGAAAAGTATGAAAAAATGCGAAAAAAAACACAAATGCACTAATCAGTTTTACTTAAGCATTTAATAATGCCAAACATTAAAATTAAATATTAATTTTACTCTTTTTTCTATCATGAACATTTATTAGAGGTTGAATATGTGTTTAATCATTTGAGCTATTTAGAAAATTTCTAAGGTGGAAAAAAGTTCTTTTACGCTTTTTGAGGTAAATTCTATGACACGCATACTTTGCTTAAGATGTTGTTAAATAAAAATAGAATACCAAAACAAAAGTGTCAAAATGAAGCTCTTTTCAAGTCAATAAAATAATAAACAGTTTTACTTAAGCATTTCAGCTAACTTTAAGCATTTTAAATGTCAAATTAAAACTAGTGCACTAATAATTTTGTTTTTCTTTAGTGGTCATTACTTCGAGTGCAAGAATATGTTGTTACTTGGCCACCCGGCTCATTAGTTCTAAGGTAAAAAAGGAAAAAAACATCAACAACAACAAAACAGCCCTATCTTCACGCTCTTCTAAGTGAATGTGCACCATATCAAACAGTCCATGGTTAACGAACTGTAGTAAGGAGCGACCCGGCTCAATAGTAACCAAAACTAAAAAAAATGGAAATTTATTTTACTGTTTAAGTTTTAAACAGTATTTAAATTTTTTACTGTTTTAAGAAGTAGAGTTAAGAGAAAGAGTCAAAGTTTAGCGTAAAGAGCGGGGCGTTGATGAGGAAGCAGCCCCTTTCATATACGAAGTAATTTCTGTTCGTTTCAAGTTTTAATGCCGCTCCTTATTTTCCGTTAAAAAAACTTGTTTTTCTTATTTAATGGTATTAAAGATGTCATGAAATAAATTAGCAAAAATAAAAAGAATGAAAAAGAATGGGAAAATAAAATATTTTACGTCAACAATATATTAAACAGTCTTATTTAAGCGTTTCAGCAAGTAGCCTACGTTAACAATAGTTCACATTTTTACTGTTTAATAGACATTTATTAGAGATTAATGATAAATAAATACAATAAAAGGCTTGTGACAGCCAACCTTTCCTGAACACAAAAACTATAGAAGTCATTTGTATTCCTACTTCATAATTAAGACAAACATCACTGTCCTATTTGTTATATTTCTGTTTTAAGTTAAATTGGAAAGTTAATGACCCATATATGTCCTAAGAATTAGGAAAACATCAAGGATCCACTTTTTAGTTAAAAAGGCATACATAGGTAGTTAGGCCAATTTTGGTAGGAGTAGCCTGCAACTTTAAGAAAAGAAACGCTTGTGAAAAACCAGGAAAAAAAGATTCAAGATCATGTCGTACCGAAAAGGCTTGAGAAGTTGTGTCGTTTGAAGGTGTAGGAAACTAAGCCTTGTTTTCATTGTGGCTCTTTCAGGCAATGTTGCATGTGCTTTATTAGTTTTTCAGACAACCAATATCTGCTTTGTCACTTTTTTTGCCCAAAAAGGCAAATCAGGCGCATTTGAAATAGCTTTATTCAGGAACGTTTATTTTTTGATGAACAGAAACATTTTTTACTTGGGCCACTTCGCCTGAAACAGCCATAATTAAACGAAAACATGGCTTAAGAAAACTAAAAAATTGCCAAGTTTGAATTTTTCGGACGAAAAGGCTGTCAAATTTAATTAATCAGTTTTTAAGTATTTATTTTCAGGTTATAATGTCACAACACTGACGAAAATAATTTACTAGAATTCAAAGAAACGAGTTGAAAAATGGTCAGATAAAATATTTTTCTACTCGAAACAAAATTGAATCTTTGTCTTTCCTAGGCTAAAGCAACAGTTTTTATAGTTTAACCGCTAATTTTATGGTGTGTCTAAGCTTATCATCAATGAAAAAAGGACTTGTATTGCAGAAATGTATTTGCCTTACCTGCTTTAAAGCAAGGAATTTCCCTAGTAGCATTAGGGGGTGAGCAGCTCATTTCAGGTTCAGAATCAGGAGGAAGTAAATCACCGCCGACGACAGGAGGGAATCCGTCACGAGGTGCAACTTTCAATGTGCCCTCCTAAAAGCAAAAAACGATGATTGATCATTCTGTGGTGAAAAACTACTGAGCTTTATTGGGAACCCCGCAAATTCGCAGAAAACTCAACAAAGTATCGAGTTCTTTTTAAATTCACGAGTTTTGTAATTCAAACTCATAACTGGATAAAAAAATAAACCCTTTTTCTTTTTCAAGAAGTAATCTCAAGACAGTAACAGCAGTGTTTGGTCATATCAGATGAATAAAATATCCGATGAATACCAGGATCTTCGCTGAGATTATTAGTGAAAATAATGATCGATCATCTCCTCGATTCACTCTGCTGCTTATGTTCCCATCCAAAACTGAATTCAAACATTCACTTCTAAAATCCTTCCTCGTATCTGAACTTCTAGAAGCCCCTCATGAAATCCATTTGTTGTGGTTTGGTTTTTCCTCACCCTTCAATCAAAGACTCCCTTACCCTAACCAACGACCCAACAATATTTTCAACCAACTCTGGCATGATAATTGTTTTTATAATAAACGGAAGAGAGCTATTGTCTATCCTATTTTAAAGCCAAAGTAGCCTAGCTCAGATCCTCTTTGGAATAGCCCAATTTCAGCTCCGATTCACTCTGCTGCTTATGTTCCCATCCAAAACTGAATTCAAACATTCACTTCTAAAATCCTTCCTCGTATCTGAACTTCTATAAGCTCCTCATGAAATCCATTTGTTGTGGTTTGGTTTTTCCTCACCCTTCAATCAAAGACTCCCTTACCCTAACCAACGACCCAACAATATTTTCAACCAACTCTGGCATGATAATTGTTTTTATAATAAACGGAAGAGAGCTATTGTCTATCCTATTTTAAAGCCAAAGTAGCCTAGCTCAGGTCCTCTTTGGAATAGCCCAATTTCAGCTCCGATTCACTCTGCTGCTTATGTTCCCATCCAAAAATGAATTCAAACATTCACTTCTACAATCCTTCCTCGTATCTGAACTTCTATAAGCCCCTCATGAAATCCATTTGTTGTGGTTTGGTTTTTCCTCACCCTTCAATCAAAGACTCCCTTACCCTAACCAACGACCCAACAATATTTTCAACCAACTCTGGCATGATAATTGTTTTTATAATAAACGGAAGAGAGCTATTGTCTATCCTATTTTAAAGCCAAAGTAGCCTAGCTCAGGTCCTCTTTGGAATAGCCCAATTTCAGCTCTGATTCACTCTGCTGCTTATGTTCCCATCCAAAAATGAATTCAAACATTCACTTCTACAATCCTTCCTCGTATCTGAACTTCTATAAGCCCCTCATGAAATCCATTTGTTGTGGTTTGGTTTTTCCTCACCCTTCAATCAAAGACTCCCTTACCCTAACCAACGACCCAACAATATTTTCAACCAGCTCTGGCATGATAATTTTTTTTTATAATAAACGGAAGAGAGCTATTGTCTATCCTATTTTAAAGCTAAAGTAGCCTAGCTCAGATCCTCTTTGGAATAGCCCAATTTCAGCTCCGATTCACTCTGCTGCTTATGTTCCCATCCAAAACTGAATTCAAACATTCACTTCTAAAATCCTTCCTCGTATCTGAACTTCTATAAGCTCCTCATGAAATCCATTTGTTGTGGTTTGGTTTTTCCTCACCCTTCAATCAAAGACTCCCTTACCCTAACCAACGACCCAACAATATTTTCAACCAACTCTGGCATGATAATTGTTTTTGTAATAAACGGAAGAGAGCTATTGTCTATCCTATTTTAAAGCCAAAGTAGCCTAGCTCAGATCCTCTTTGGAATAGCCCAATTTCAGCTCCTCCAAGCCTTGACAAAGTATTTAAAGTGCTAATTTAAAACTGAACTGTCTGTTGAAATTTATGACTCCTTAAGTTCTGATAGTCTTTAGAAAGGTGAACAGCTCTTTGGGTAGCCTAGCCAGTTAGGCCTGAATAACAAAGCCCTATTAGCAGGCTTTTTGACTGTCAGATTCTTATGGTAATATTCAAGATTCTTATTTATTTTACTTGATCTTTATTTTTCTAATGGTTTCATTAAGCTGTGCAGTTTTTTGCCATATAAGATTCTAAAAAAAAACGTCAAAAAAATAAGTATAAAATTGCTAACTAGCCAATAGCAAGAGTTTCACCTCATGTGATAATTCACAAGGTTAAAGGTTCAAGGTTCAATCGGGTTTAATTAAAAAAAAGGAAATAACTAAACTTAAAGTACACTGCTCTGTGACAAAACTCACGTTGAGACCCATAAAGATAAAAGATTCTTCAGTAACACGCAGTACGGCTCCCACTTCACTCTTCGACACAACCACACGCCTCCTCAATATATAATTTTTTAATCTTAATAATAGGGTTCCTCCCTCCCCAGACGTACAACCACCTCTGAACTAATGCTGATGACCTCGTTACTAGGTAGAGATTAAAGCCGTTTATCCTGTGACATCTACCAGAATATTTTGCGCATATAGAAAAAAAAGAAAAGAAAGAAGAAGAAAATAAATGTTTTCCTGCTTTAGCAATTGAGATAAACAAGCACTTGAAGAAGGTCTCGACCTTAATCACCTATCCAATCACCATAGTTTCAACAGTACTCCCGGCAATTGAGATGGAATTTGAAGGGTCAGGGGCGGATCTAAAATAAAATCTTGGGGGAGGGGCAATTTGACAAGGATTCGAATGAGCAGAATCTTGGGGGGGGGCAATTTGAAAAAGGTGCCAATAGTTGACCAATGTATCCTAAAAAAGAGTGAAAAAAGGAAAAAACAGGGAAAGAGGGTGCCAGAAAAAATCTTGCGGGGGGCCCAGGCCCCCCAGTCCCCCTGGATCCGTCAGTGTGAAGAGGTAGTGAACTAGAATCTGACATAAAAAAATGTCAGTTTTTTACTGACTCTCAGTCTCTCTGCTGAATTTACTTAATTTTCCCACGGTTGATTCAGACCTCCAGGGAAAAAGTAAATTTATTTGCAACTTAAGAAGCAAAGAAAATGAGCTCCTATCTTATTTTGGAATAGTTATATTCTGAAGTGTCTTTCTTTTCACCGAGCGAAACTCAATCCCCTAGAGCTTTGTAGTAAATGAAAACATTGGAATGTTTTGTGACTTAAATCTAACCTTGAGCGCCACCTACCCTAAAAGTCCTCAGTCCGTCCGCTTCTTCTTGTGTAGAGCCATACACATTAGATCCATCTAAATAATGAGTCAATTGATTCATTTGTTCACCATGACCAAAAGAACAATCGAGACGAGGTGCGGGCATTGATCGGACAAAACTCATACATCGCTGACCATGACGGGCAAAGAATGGATCATCTTCAGGAATTTCAATTGAAAAACATTCAGGATGGACTAAAACCGGTGATGGAAGGTCTTTCCCGTCACTACCACAGCATATGATACCAGTACCGTTGGTTTCTGAAATGATACGATCAGTGTGGATATTTTGAAGATTGCAACAACAATAAAAGATTAAGAGGGCGTAAGAAGATAAATTAGCATATTTTTCAACAAACTTAGCCTATCCCCCTTAATCAGCTAAATTTATAAGTGGACATAGCCACCTAAATCACTTCATACATAGAATTGGAAAAAATCACACTCCAGTTTGCTTTTGTGGGGGTGTTGAAAATTGCTATTATCTACTTTTTGAATGTACCTATAATTCTTTTCCTCCCTCGATACTGATAAAACGTTTAGATGTGCTGGCGATCTTTTAACCATTCAATTTAACTAATTAACTGTCAATTTTCGATTTAATCAATTAATTGTTAATTTAGTCGTTTTAATTGTCATTTGTTAATTGATATTTTAATAATTCATCAATTTCTAATTTAAATTAATTAATTGTCCGTTTACATCAATTGTCATTCTAATTAATTATCCATTTTTAATTAAACTAATTAAGTGTTAACCCACTTTGTTATTGTTTGCGAACTTACAAGGTTTTTAATAATTTTGACCAGGGAGCAAATCCTATTCCGTAAGAAACCTGGAGATCTTCTGGCACTTTGCGCAATCTTTTCCACTCTTCTGAACTCTCTTTGCAGGGACTACATGTGGCCCTCTGTTGCTTAGCAACATGAAATCTAGCTTTATCCTAATTGAGACGTGAGCACTTCGTGTAAGAGGACAATTATCCCATGAATGAAATTATTCTGCACCGTCTATTTGTTCTCTATCATTAACGGCCGAGAAAAAATATTAGCTGAAACTTTTATCAACTAGGAATTACGAGCGTTCAGAAAAGAACGTCCAAAATCCTTAGTTACACTTTTCTCTTAAATTTCTGAGTAGTAGGACAATTTTGCTTTCAGTTGCTTTCAGATCGGACAATTTATTTCAAATTCATTATGACGCATCTATCTCCACTTGTATGTTGATAGCGAATTTTTGAACATATTCAAGACTATTTTCAATTAGTATTTGTATTTTGGGTCACAGAGGAAGCATGTCTTCTTGTGTGGTAATCAGCGCCGAATCCAGGGGGAGCAATTCGTTTTTCCGAATCGTAAAAATGTTACAAAAATGCAGACAAACAAATTCTAAAGGTGTTTTAAAGCTTTTCTTATCCCCCCCTCCACCCCGAAAAAACAATAGATACGGCCCTAGCGTTGGTGTTAAAAATTACTATTCGTCAAGTTTTTTTATTTTATTCTTGGTACTGAAATTTCTTATGAACATATTCAGAATTCTTTTTATCAATCATTGCATTCAAGGTCAGTGGAAGAAGTATGATTCTTGATAAAACAAGTTTCCTCGTTGTCGCAAGAGGTTAATATTTTTCAGTGTACAAGGCGTTCACCCAACAATCACGATATGCCACTTTAGATGTTAAAACCTGCACTTTATTATACGCCTATCCCAATTTGTTTAATATAGTTGCGTCAGTGACCAATCTCCTTCTCTTCCATAGTCATTATTATCAAAATTTTCCTCATTGTCATAAGTTTACTCACCAATTCTAAAAACAGGTGTAGAAGTCAAGTCATGGTCGACAAATTGTCCCCATTGCATAGTCCAGAGGGATTGACCATAGTGAGGACTATCCACATCCGGGACAACTGAAATGGACACCAAACGAGCACTAGGAAGCGGTCTGCCAGACTTTGCTACACGTGGCAGCCATACACCTAAGAAATTCAATAATTAGCTGACTTGGAACTATCTTCCGTGTGGAGGATTTAAGCATACCCAACATGAACATAATGCAAGACCGTATCCAAAATTTTTTTTTTTGGGGGGGGGGCTTAAAAAACCTTGAAAAACACAAAGAAAAGTCTATATGCTTTCGTTACATCTCTACAAGGTGGGCAAAATTTTCGGCGAAATTGGGCTCCTACCCTTAAATACCCTGGATACAGCCTTGACGCATTGCTAAAACGGCCTTGATATTTTCCTAAGAAAAAAGAAATGGCAAAGAATTCGTTTTGCTTAAAGAGCAATACTATAAAAAAAATGCTCTAATACCTAACGCTCTAATACCTAAACAGTCAAATATCTAATGCTCTAATACCTAAACAGTCAAAAGTATGTAATAGATTCGTTCATTAAAAAGAAACTGTGTTTGAAATAACAGGTAAACGATAATTATAATTGGTCAATTAATTTAACCTATTCTTTGTGAAAGTACGCCACTGAATTATACCACAGATAAGAGCAATGTATCTCCTCAAATTGGATAGAACGACACAGTTTACATCTGAAGTAGGAAAAGAACCTTACTTTTTTCTCACTAATTCACGCAACACTAATCAGCTGTTTCTTAAGCTTATTACCTTCTTGTCAAAAAACTTGAACAACTTTACATATTTTAATCATATGCTGACATGCTCATAATTAATTATTTTTTACAGCACTGGCAACACAAATTATTTCAAGAACCAGACAAGCAATCTTATGAATGTGAGAAAGCCCAGTGATCCGTGATCAAAGGATCCAAATACGCAACAAAAACATGGCTGTTCTTATCTTTCTTGAGGTTAAATATAATAAGGTTCCTATTTTTCTTAAGGTACATATGAAGGTGTATATTCAGGGGCGTATCGCGAAGGCAGGGGTAGAGGCTTTGAATCCCCCCCACCTGCCCCAAAATTTTTTGTCTGACTTGTAAGAAACATAAAAAAAATACATATAAACTAATAATGACGCATTAAAAAAAAATTATATCGCTCTCTCCAAAATCATACCCCCCTCCTCCGAAAAAAAATCCTTGATTCGGCCCTGTACATATGATATTATGTTTCTTGCAAAAAAAAAAAAAAAATCGGGCAATCATGACATTGATTAATTGCAAGTAAATTGACACCTTAACAACGTAAGCAGATTTAAATAAAAATACGATACAGTGTCCTAAAACTTTTAACATGCTCCACACTCACCCTTAGCAATCTCCTCAGTCGCCTGATAGTACCACAACATTTGCTCCTGGTTACACTTATATGCCACCCTCCATCACATTTCCGAAACCCAAGGACACTGTCTCTTAAAGCCTTCAATATTTGATATTCTCACATGAAATGAAGCATAGTTTCATTTCATGTAACTACACATTGGGCTCGCTTTAGCTCTTTTTTCGGGTCTTCTCAATAGATTTTCAAATTTCTGCGAAAGACAAACAGTTCAACAGCTCACCTTGGACCCTCTTTTTGAGACCCACCTTAGAAACAATATAATTATTTTTGCGAAAGTCTCTTTCACCCGACAATAAACTTTATCAGATTCCTTATTCCTCGCTTGCTGTGTCTGGATTTCTTGTTCTACAAACAATTTCTATGCTTTTGTAAATAGTATTGTTTACAACATCCATACCAATTTTGACAGATGTAAAAGATAAGATGAAATAGATATCCACATAGCAATTGCCAAAGATTGTCCTTTTTGGCCAGCCGTCTAGGGCTAAATGGAAAGCAGGTCGTCCGTGGTTGGGATAGGAGGAAGTCATAAAGAAAGATTTCAGGGAAATGGGATCTTCCTTGGAGGGTGTAAAGAGGGAGGCTTTGAATAGATTGGGCTGAGGAGGAGCATGCGTAGCTGTGTTGGCCTCAGGCAGCTTGATGCTGCGGTGAGTAGTTAGTAGTAGTAGTAGTAATCATATATTTCACAACAAGTGAAAGTTTTCTGCGTTGTGGTAGCAACAAATATACTGAGATATTTTACAGAAGGTACATATTTCAGGACAGCCCAAGTTCATCAGTATCATAAAAAAACAGAAGCGTTTACATACAAATTGTGGAAAAGGTCATAAAGTCTTTAGGGAAGGCAGTCCCTAAGCCTTCCCATCAACGCCCTAATCTATATCTCTTTAATGCTTCCATATTGAGCAATAGCTTATAGAGCATAACTTCCATAGTAAAGTGACAAGCAGAATCTCCACAGACCAATAATCCAGTAAAAATGAAAGTTTTAAAAAGTTTTAAATTGAATTTAGAAACATTCAAGATCATTCTTTGTAAATGTTAATTCAAATATGGTTTAGAGCAAATCAAAGAATTTGGAACTACATTTTTAAAATATGTTTAGATCACATTTGGTGTTCCGAAGAAGCAAACATACATTGTAAGCCAATCAAAGCTGACAGACACTTATTAGGACATTTCTAAGAAAAAATGTTGGTAACCTTGACCAGTTAAAATTGGCAATTTTTGACACTATCGTAATCAATAGACAAATTAATGAAATTATTTACTGTTACTTCTTTTTTGTCCGATTCTCAGCAGTAATATTTTGATTAATGTCAGCAGGAAATAATGTTATCTGCTATAGGACCAAATCGTGACAGAGGTTTTTGTAGTTTTACAGGCCAACAGGAAGCAATATTGTTTCTGATGATTTTCCGAACAAGATACTACAACAAATACCAAAAATGCAAGGAAGAGGCACTGGTCACCCTCCAATTACTCTCGAATCTTAAGAAATACAGTAGAATGTTCAATTTCCAATGGATTGATTCCTTTTCCATGTTTTTATAACCTGCTTCCATACAAAGTGGCCGGAAAATGTTAATATGTAAATGTTGTTGAACTTATTTCTTGTAAAACGTCTTACAAGAATAGTTCTACTTTTGAAAGTATATAGGGGTGGGCTAGGATACATTGTCCCCTTATTCTAACTTAAAAGACACAAGTTAATTGTACCATCAGCATATTGTGCAGGTAGAATTCTTTGAAATGGTGTTTTTGATTTTCCCAGGTTTCCTATGCGCAGGTTATTACAGCTACCGTCATGGGTTCGGAAAAATGCAGACTCATCACATGGTTCATCAGCAAAGCAGGCATCAGAGATCACGGTATCTCTCAAGCTGAAACCGGCCAAGCCAAAACCAGCTTCTTCAGGCGTCATGCCGAACCTAAAAACCATAAAAATGTATCATAACTTATGTTTAAATACCCGACATCAGATTATTCTAGGGTTATAGTGGGATAGCCCCCTAGGCTATTGCTATGGGCTCAAATCTATCGAGTAGGAATATCATGAAGCCTATGCCACCTAGAGTCTGGTAATATCAATACAAAAAGCAAAACACCGATATCGAGCACCGAAACTTTAGTTTAGTGGCACACGCTCGGATTAAAAGGCGAAATCTCATAATGCAGGTTTAACAAAATGCCCTTATCTTGTTGGCATGAACGATCCCGTAACGACCCATAAAAAGTTACGAAAACAAGTTTTTCTTTAAATGTGAGAAAAGAGCGAAACTAAAACTCAAAACAAAGTAATTTTTCTGTACGGGGGTGTGGGGGAGAGGCGCTCTTTGGGCCCCGCCCCTACGTTAAAGTTTAACAAATAACTAACTCAACGCATTTTCGAGGGTAAACAATATAGTCAGCTAATTTAAGTTTTTAGAAAGACAATCCATAGATAAAACCTCTTTAGTCGATTCAAAACACTTACCAATCAAAACACTTAAACTAAAAGCTCCATTGTTTAAAGGAAATGCAAACAAATAAACCCTTCAATCCTAGAGGCATTGTGAAAAAATGAATAAACCTTTTATAACATTATTCTTTTATTAAAGCGTATGTTTTGGAGGCATTGGTGAAAAAATTTCAAACTGGGTTGGAGGGTCAAGGGGACAGCGGCCATCTTCATATTAATCTAAACATGAGAAGAGCCCTCCTGCCACGATTGGTTAAAGTTTAACTTCTGTATGACAATCTTCGAAGATGAATATCATCCCTGAAACTTATGACCTCTTAATATATATTTGAGAGGGCATGAAATGCCGAAGTAACTTTCAGGTCCTAATGTTAGTATTATTAGAACATGATACGCTTAGCGAATCCTGCCCCCGAGAAATGTATTCCCCTTTTTTTCGTCTTTGCGATATGGCATTTACGAGAAAAAGGCAATCGGGCCTTTTTTCGGTCTTTGCAAACCATCGGGTTCTCGATTAACAGGCCATCGGGTCTTAACAAACAAAATAATATCAAATAATCAATAAATGAACAACTATTCAACATATATATATTTTCATAAGAGAATGAATCCCAATTAAAAGGCGTCTCTTCTTTCTAAACTGCGCGAAGTTTCTCAGGTATGTAGCTTTTTGTGAGTAATTTTAATTTAATGAGTTTGATTGATTTGCAATTACTGTAAAAAGGATATTATTCTGATAAATTTACTTTTGTCAAAATTTCTTCATTTAGAGTTACGGCTATTATCGGCTTTTCACTCTTTATTTACATTTTGTTATCAGGAACTGTTTAATAAATGTCGAATTAGAGTTGGTAAAATGTGTTATTCAACTTCACCAAAAGAAAGAGTATATAAGAGGAAAAAACAACTAAAATATATCGATTTCAAAGAAAGAAGTTTAGGAAGTAAAAAGTTCTGATATATTGTTGCCTCAAAAATTCTAATTGACATTCATATTTCCATGTTCAAGGCCGTGATGCCTAATAGGTTAATAGAGACTGCAGTTTAGGGAGTTGAAAGCTTGAGGGGCCTCCTTTTTTTAATTTATCTTTTTTTAAGAAACGAAAAAATGTTTTAAGATTTTGCATGGCTGAATAATTCATTTTGCTTAAAAATTAAATTCTCATTTTAAGTAAGAGAGCCAAAGGAGTTGAATATTAAATGAAAAAACGGCGACAATTGTGGCCCATTCTTAAGCTCATTATGAGATTCAGCGCTCCTAAGCCTGGAGTTTAATGTTTTTCTTATAAAGCAACTATGTTGGAGGGGGGTTTCTTGTAAACTTGCTTGATATTTCAACATAAAATCCTCTTTCTATGGGAGGGGCATGCTCATATCCAAGTCTCAGAATTTTTATCATTTCGGCTACAGTCTCTCAAATTTTTTAGATTATTGCGTTACTTTTGGTACTATATGAAAGTTGGTCCCCGCCCCTGAAGTACCCCCCTTTTCGAAGTGTTGAAGTCGAAAGGTCGAAGTGTGGTTAAGCCCAAGCATCATTTCTAATAAATACATATCCAAAAATTGGGTTTAAAGAAGATAAATGTTCCACTAGCAAATAAGAATCTAAGAGATCTCCCCCCTCTTCTTGCGGTAAATTTGTTGGCTGTTAATTTTACATACCCCCCCCCCAATCCACAGCCACAGCACAGAAAGTACAGCAAAGCGGTGTCTTTTAATTTTAGCACCATTCAGCTTTTGTCTAGTTCACCATAATCAACTTGATACTTGTTCTTATTGCTCACGAGTTTATTCACTTTACTATAGAAGCCCTTGATGTTTATTTTGTTCATTGAGGGTGTGGCTATGACTTGTCGCTTCATGGCTCTGATACGTTCAGATTTTAAAACAATTAAGAAAAGCAATAATTGAGCGTGATCTAAAAAGCGACATCAGTAAATATCAGTAAACGATGTCAGTAAATTTGCACATGCTTTCTTTTACTACCTGATTGCGCAACTTCCTAGTTCCTTTTTGTTTGTAAAAAAAGACTCAAAGTTTTTTGATCTACTAAAACTATTATTTGATCCTTTGAAGCATTTTGCACAAACCGCAAAAATGTCATAGAGTAAGATACTAATTAGCCGTCCAAAATTCATTAGAGCTCGAACACATTTTTTAACTATTGCAAGTCGAAGATACTAGGGAATATCGCCATTGCCACGCTTAAAGGCGATGTTTGATATTTCTGAAATAATTTTCAAAAACATCCGTTAAGCTTTCTCAAGGGAAAATCTGCAGGGCAATTTGTAATTAATCACACTTTGATCCTTCTGATTGCACTGCCCTAGCGACCCATTCCTTGAGAACAGCTCGGCAATCAGTCATTGGCAATTTTCTTAAAATAACTGACTGTGAGAATACTGCTACTACTACTGCTAGCAACTTACCGCAGCATCATGCAGACTGAGGCCAAATCAGCTACGCATGCTCCTCCTCCATGCCAATGTATTCAAAGCCTCCCTATTTACACCTTCCAAGGATGTTCACATTTCCCATAAATCTTTCTTTAGAAGATCTTCCCACCCTGACCAAGGACGACCTGCTTTTCGTTTAACCCTAGAAGGTGGGCCAAAAAGCATAATCTTTTGCAATCTGACATCCCCAAAACGTGCCCTAGCCATCTCAACCGTTCTCTCGTTTAGCCTTAGAAAGGAGGATTGAACCACAGTTCTCGCATAGCCTACTCTTTGAAATACCTACTCTAAATTTTTCATTAGGGAATTTCACTAGAGCCATTCAAAGTCCCTAGCAGAGACTGTCTGTAATTGTCTGCATTCTTTACTTTCTAGTTTTATAATTTCTTGGTCTTTTAGGAGGGGGACAAATCAACAGTCTGCTAGTCTTGCTGGAATTCACAAGAAATGCTGTAGATTTTAGTAAGTATGACCGTTCAGGATCAATTCCAGGTCCGCAGCGCTTGTTTTAATTTTTTCCATTTGTTGCCATCATATCAAATGTGCAAGGCTTTCTGTGAACTGATCGTGGTCATACAAAAATTGTACATGGTTACAATACGGATAAGCTTTGCAGAAATCGTAGCCGACAATCCAGATAAATTAGTTTACACTTAATGCGGGTAATACACTTTTGTCCGTGAACAAATCAAACTTCCGTAACTAAGATCAATCATGAATTGACATTGAATCGGTTGGTCTGAAGAATATTCTTTCAAGCAGAAACCATTTTGCTCGTTTTTTCTTCTCCAACATAGGCAACAATCTCAAGAAGTATGTAGAGACGGAAAGTAGGTCTTTCCTTCAAAAGTCGTCCTCTCCCTCCTCTCTCCATAATGACTTCACAAAAGGCAACTAAACAGAAAATCCAGGAGCCTTGTATAAATTTCAGCCTCGTTCAATCCAGGGCCAGAATTGCCAGACGGGGGGCATTTACGATTTTGTTTAGGCGGTTGCACATTATTTTTTTTTAAATTGGCGTATTGCGCCGATTTCTTTTTTAAAATTGTTTATTTGGTATATTTTCACAAGAAAAATCATAGTTTGGCTTATTCTCACTTTTAAGTCAGATATCTTTAAACCAGACTTTAAGCCAGTTATCTGGTAACACTGTTCAACACTGCTCTATTAACAGTTATGTCAACAGAATACATAACTAGCTTACTTATTAGCATAACTTTGTTAACAATAAGTTGACAGAGAAAGCCCAAACGAACACCCAGTTTTCGTGAAAATTCCAAACAGCTTACAACATGGCATCATTAACCCTACATTGGGAGTTCCTCTTGACATAAAATGGCGGGTTTTGTCTATAGATTAATTTCTAGACTGAAGAGGTTGTTCTTATTATTTGCACATGTTGTTTTATATTAAACTAGTGGCAACAAGACCGTATCCAGGATTTAGTTTCTGGGAGGGAACATTTCTGTTGGGGAGAGGGGTTATAAAAAAAACTGAAAAACTTAGAAAAACACATCATTTTTTTTTATTAAATTTTAGTAAATTTCTTACAAGTCGGATAGAACTTTGGGGAAGGGAGAAGGGTGGGGTTCAAACTAGGTAACATCCCCTAGATACGGTCTTGAGCGGTAATGCCAATCTTCTGAATTATTTACGTATGGCATTTTGAAAAGTCGAGACCATTTCTATAACTTCTTCAATAAAAAACAGAATAATCCAGTTCTGAGAAAAAAAAGCAACAAAATATTGCCTCTTAACATTTAAATGATCTGCCAAAATCTGACATTCCTATTTCGACGTAAAAGAGAAAAGACGATATGTCCAACAAAGAGAGATGAGATGCTTCCACTGAAATTAAAGCACAATTGCTTTGTAGTTTCAACACTACTTTTAAGTCGATTACCACTTTCATTTAAGTTGTAAGTAGTAAGGAGCGGCTCAATAGTAACCGAAACTCTAAAGAGTTTTACGTGGGAGGATCTTTCCATGAAGGAATTTATCATGAGGGAAGAGAATTTCCATGAAGGGGTCGCATGGTTTTCAAGCATTATTTAGACAAAAAAGAAATGGAAAATAAATAAAAAACAGTTTGTTCAACTGAAAATAAGGAGCAGCATTAAAACTTACAACGAACTGAAACTATTACGTATATAAGGGGGTTCGTCTCCTCTGCAATTCCTCGCTCTTTACGTTAAAGTATTTTTAGTAATTTCAATCATTTATTCTACGGTCTTTGTGATTCAGGGGTTATTCTTAAAGCATTGGGACGAAATTCAAGCTTTAGTGTAAAGAGCGAGGTATTGACGAGGGGGTGAACCACCTCATATACGTAATACAAAAATACAAATATAGAGGTTCGTTACGTAAGTTAATTTGTGAGTTACGTGTATTTATTACTAATAAAACGTTCGTAAAAAAATAAAAAGTTCTAGCTGCCTTTTTAAGTAACCGAAAATTGGAGGGCAGCTAGGCTTCCTCGCCCACCCCTATTTCTTATCAAAATCATCCGATCAAAACTATGAGAAAGCCATTTAGCAAAAAGAAATAATATACAAATTTTGTTTTAATTATTCATATACGGTGAGCCAAAATCAAAACATGCGTTAATTCACTAACGTTCAGCAATTAAATAAAAAACAAGTTTTTTCAACTGAAAGTAAGTAGCGCCATTAAAACTTGAAACGAACAGAAATTATTCCGTATATGAAAGGGGTTGTCCCCTCCTTGACGCCTCGCTCTTTATGCTAAAGTTTTTTGTTGTTTTAAAAAGTAGAGTTGTGAGAAAGAGTAAAACTTTAGCGTAAAGAGTGGGGCATTGAGGATGGCACAACCCCTTTCATATACGTAATAATTTCTGTTCGCTTCAAGTTTTAATCACGCTCCTTACTTTCAACTGAATTTTTTTTTATTTTTAGTTAATCATTACTATTTATATCTAATATCTATAATTATATCTAAGTCATTGCGCTTATCCGTTTTCTTGCAGATTTCTTTCTTTGTAGAACACACATTTTTTCCCTAGAAGCATATTACTGTCGATGAAGTTTTTGGCACAAGATTTTATCGCACTGCAATAAATGGATAGGTCCGTTTAGTACAGCCGACAAGCGATATTTTTACAATTAAATGCCTTTAAGTAAGGAGTACGCATGAAATACTGGAAGCAAATATTTAATAACACTATGAACTATTTTTGAATTATTTTGATCATGCAAAGGTTTGCTGAATTGTGCAACATTTGTGATACAGCTCAGTGAAATTCTCAACTGTGTTACGTTTAATTAACAAGTACCGTTTTCAGTTATGGAACTTCTAACGATAGTCCACCATATTAGCTATATTGAATGTTATGAAATAAACATTTTTTTATTATAGTAGACAGTTTAAATGATGAGTCAAATTTGACGACTACTAAAAATAAAAAATAAATAAAATGCAAGGTAGAAAATTCAGTAATTTACGGTTAAAGATACTTTGAACGCTTTAGTTTAAGCGAATGTGCACGACAGAATAAATTTCCAACAGGGTCCCATGGCGTCTTTTAAATAAATAAGGAGTACGTATATAACACTCGAAGCAAATATTTAATAGCATTATAAGCTATTTTTTAATTATTTTGATTCATTAAAGGTGTACCGATTGCTGAATTGTGTAATATTTGTGATACCGTAGTTTTTTCTTTATTATGGAACTTGTATTAAGTATTTGTATGATGGTTTCTTGAGAGTTGAAAAAAGAAACTTACCTTCTACTAAGAGCTTCAGTACTTTCGACACCAAGCAAAGCACTCCTTGAAAAGCCTATTGCCTCACTAGAAGTTTGGAAGAAAAGAAGATGACCAAAAGCCGGTGTATTTCTTTGAACTTGGATTCCTTTTTTCAAAAGAAGTTTTTCGGTTTCACCGAGAAGTTTCATTTGAACCTGACCCTCCTCTGCTGCAGCGTTCAAATCGTAGATGTCAATAGGAGTTCTAAGCTGAACTTTTTTGTTTTGCCGCTTGAAAAGTGGGGGCTTACCTATAAAACAACTCGAAATTGAATAAGTGGTTATATTATTTTTCGCTGCTAGGATAATCAATAGGAACGTGGATATAATCAAGCTAGGAACGTGAAAAAGAATATTGAGTGTTTTGACGTACACTGTAAAAATTTAAAACGCATATACTAAAAAAAAAGGTAAGAACAAATTCAGAAATGTAAAGTCCTGATAAAAACTTACCATATATTGACCATATTCCAAATTGGCACCAATAAGCAGGTTATTATTTTACCTGCATCCACTCCCTTTCTTTTTTACACGTCGTAGCTATTTTCATATAGTTTTCATTATTCATTCATTTTGAAAGAGACAAAATTTTAGCTGCAATATCTAAGAAATAAAATTTTAGTTGATGGAATATTATTTTTATCATCTTATTCGCCAGAAATGGGAAAATGCGCCGTAAAATCATGCAAAAAAATTTCTCAGACCACACTGACTTAAAAAAAGAAGGTAAAAACAATTCATTAAAAAAAAGGTAACTAAATGTAAAATAAATCTATCGTGCTACATACAGTATGGCACGCGAACCCTTCAAAGCTTAGGGTGACCATTGTATTTTCATGAAAACTTAATAGATTCCTTAAACTAAAAGCTTTGTTTAGCCAACTCATTTTTGTGTTCTTTTGAAAGAAATGTATTTAAAAAGAAGGAAAAATTGCTGAGATTTCAATGCATATTAAATCTTTCTTAATGACATCTTCCTACCCCAGACAAGGACGACCTGCTTTTCGTTTGGCCCTAAGCGGTTGGACGAAAAGGACAATCTTCGGAAGTCTATCATCCTTCATCCGCAGAACGTGCCCTAACCATCTCAACCTTTCTTTTATTATAGCCGTAGAAAGCGGCTAACCCAACACCACACTTTTCTTACAGCCTACTGTTTGAAATATGATCAGTCAGCCGGGTACCCAGAACAATCCGTAGGTAATTTCCCTGGAAAAAATCTAGTAAATTTTCATCCGTTTTTCGGAGCACTCATGCTTCAGAGCCATATTTGACAACTGTCATCACTGTACCTTCCAATATTCTAATCTTGGTTCGCAGACTTATCCTATTCTTCCAAACTTTTTTAATTGTGAAAAAGCAACCCGAGTCCTGGCTATTCTTTTTTTAACATTTTCAATGCTCCCACCGTTTTTACTAATAATACCACCGAGGTGAGTGAATCTGCCCACCTGATCAATCTTTTATTTACTCAACGTCACCTTTTCGTCTTCACTTATTCCTGGCCTTAGTGACTCAGTCTTTTTAACATTAATTTTCAAACCTATTCTAGCATCCTGAACTCGCCAAAACCTCTAAGAGTTCATTCATTTTGATTTCACCAAGGATGCTTAATCCAAGAGTAAAAATTTGGTCGACACATCCTCTACCTTTTATAAGACCGCACTGTTCTTCACTTAAAACTTTGTCTACAGCATTTCTCAGTCTAAAATACATCATATTACTAAGTAATTTGCTACCTACAGGGATCAGATTAATGCATCAATAATTACGGCGCTCACTCTTATCACCTTTCTTATGTAGTGGTCTAACTAAAGTTTTCCTAAAATCGATTGGTACTTCCCCTTTCTCAAAAATCATATTTTTAATCTTCAGTATCTTATTTTTAACCTCGAAGCCACCATATTTAAAAAACTCATTTACCACCTTATCAGCACCTGGACCCTTTATTATTTTCTAGTTCTAATTGTACTGCCGCTATTTCTTCCTCACAAACCAAGTATTGCTTCACATCCAAGGTATTACAAACTTTTTCATTTTCCTCTATATCTTTTCTAGCAACTGTTTCTCGGTTTAGAACATTCTCAAAATGTCCAGCCCATCTCTCTTTAACTCTTTCCTTATCACTTAATTGTGGCCCCGTTCCTATCTTTAACTGGGACAAGTCCAGATTGACAAGTCCCTTTCAATTTATTAACATGCCAGTACAGTATTTTACTATTATGCTGTCTAGCTGCATCTTCCAGATCTTCGACCATTTTTTTCTATGGCCTCTACTCCACACCTCCTTAGTTCATACTTTAATAATTTCTCCACTTTCTTTAAATTCCTCTTGTTTTCATATGATCTATAGCTAGAAAAAAACTTTCTATATCTAAAAATTGTTTATATTTTATAATCTTATATATGCATTCATGCATCCGCAAAAGCAAGTTAACAGACCTTGAAATAGCCTAAGTGACAAGCATCGGCACGACCAGACGTTAGCCAAAAAATACCCTTTACAATTTCTTTAATTCAAAAGTTATTGAGCTACTAAGTGTCAAGTGGTATTTTGCAAATTATTAAATTTTGAGAATATCTTATGAATTAAAATTTAGGTTTCAAATTACTTAAATTTCTACAATACTTCCAAGCATGCTTACAGCAAATCTTTCAAAATATTTTCAAATTCGTCGTCTTCTATCTTTTTCTTAAATTCGCGGCGTCAGATATAATTAAATATCTGATTTGCCGCTAGACTTTTATCGAGGTTTTAAATGACTGCTGAATTTTCTTTTGAAAGAGTCAACAGAGATGATTTTGGAATAGCTTCCTCAGGAAAATCATTCCAGATTAAAGTATAACGTCGAGCAAAGGTGTTCCTCAGATACTCTGGACTCGGCTTTCCAGTCATAAGACATTATAACTGAACCAAGTTGTGTGCCTTCGTTAATGTTTTGGCGGTTCAACAACTGAGGGCACAATACGGGACGGCTCTAGAGAAGGAGGTGAATTTATATACTTGTAGAAAACAGCCGTCGAAGCTATATCAAACCTCTCACTAACAGATTAGAGAGAGTCATATGGAACATCTGAACTTTCTCTATTAGCCCAATTTTGATCTTTTGGAGTGGTATTAACAATGTCTTCGGAGAACCGGCATTTAGTGGGGCATCCACACTCGGTAATGGGTCTGATGCCAGATCTGTAAAGTGAGATAACAGAGCTGAATGACAGAAGGATTTTGCAGCGAAAGGTGGTCCCCAGCTTTCTTTTGCAGGAGGTTCTCACCCGATTGGGAAGGGTTTTTTAAGAGAGATCTATGGACAATTGGATTTCAAGGGGACAAAACTCGTCGAATTTCTTTATAGCTTCATTCGTGAAGATGAAGTTGGGGTGTATGCGTGGTACTTTTGATCGAGAGATCATCAGTTCTTTTGTTTTTGATGCACTGAAAATGAACATCCTAGCATCTAACCACTTTTCAATTTTCAAAAGGTTTTCAAAAAAAGATCATGAAATGGTCTTCATGCTGTTGGGATGACTGCATGTATTTTGGTGTCATCGACAAAGCGATAGAGAGGGCTCGCAAGTTTACCTACCATGTCATTTATTTAAAAAATTAAAAGCATAGGTTTTAATATACAAACCTGGAATACGCCTGACTTTATTGTTATTTGAAGGAACTGAACCCGTCAAGACCAACCTGAATGAACAATCAGAAAGAGAGCTGTCCATACCCTTTAACAGACGTCCTCTGACACCATACACATAAAGTTTCTTGAGAAGGTCCTGATGCCATGCTCTGTCGAAAGCTTAAGTAATGTTGAACGACAATAACCTGATGTCGTACCCTTTTGCCAGAAATTCAATCCAATCTTGGTGTTGGGCCATTAAGCAGTCAAGCGTTGAACGCTCCCGGCGGAATCCATATTGGCGGTCCCCTGAAAGTCCACTTGACTGTATGTGCTGATAAAGTGAATGATTCGAAACCTTTTCGTTGATTGTCCCAATGCCAGAAAGGATTAGAGCTACACATCGAAGAATTTGTTTTTAATTATCCCAAAGCTTTGATATAGCTCTATAACACCCCTTTGTTCATTTAAATTGTTGTTATATCAATAGCTAAAAGTGATTTTGTGTACAAGACACCATGTAGCAAAATTTTGGTTACGCAACACAACTCAAAAGGGAGCATAGCCCCCCTCCCCCTAAAAAACGTGAAAATTTAAGGAGGTTAAAATCTTGGATCATGCAGTATGGCCAAGAAGAGCCAACTTCAAATGATCCTCAGCTGTGTTACGAAGGAGTAAAACATCTACCAATCTTCCTGCCAACATGCACAGAGCTTGCTCTAGCAACAGATATGGCTTAAGTATTTGTTCCCATGACCTAGGCATTTTGGCTTCCACAATTTCAGCTTTATTTCTTGACGAATGAGAATTTCTAGTTCCTAATTAGAGTCTAAGGGTAATGTTTTGGCAAATAAATTTTAAACAACATGCAATGTTGAAATTCAAGAAGAACACTGGTAAATAATTTGAATATCAAGGACAAGTCCTGTGTGCTTTGCAGCCATTTTTGGCGTCAGTTAGAAACAACATAGTTCGTCTTATGTGGGTGATTGGTATTAGACTAACACGGTAATGTGCTTTTGAAATAGCCCATACATTTGGTGGTAGTTTTGTTTTATGCTTAAGGCAAGAGTACCTTAAACAATCGCCCTATCTCGTCCATCATAACTTATTTAGTTGGTCTGGCCAAATTATTTTGAATTGATTGGGGGGGCAGTCTTGCCAAAGCTTGTAGAGCTCTGATAAGAGATCTGTATAAACAACAGAAAACTAAGAGCTGACACCTACTTTTCCAGAAATCTTAGGGGAAAACTATTTAGCTTCTCCCGTTTTGTACCAGATACAGAAATGTTCAGGTTTAATGAAACTTGGATCACTAGAAAGTATAATTTTTTTTCCGATTAAACAGAGAGCTTGACGTAAATACGTTCTGAGATCATACTGGCTATGCATGACGTATCAAAACAAAGAAAGGAAATAATAAATGAAAAGAGAAAAAACAACTAGGTGAAAAACGAGGATTTTATCAGCCAGTAGCAAAATATAAAAAACAAGCAAATATTTCGACAAGGACCTCCGCCAAGTCGTCTTCAGTGCTCAAAAAAAAGAAAGAGGGAAAAAAGAAACAAAGAAGAAATAACAGCAAAATCTAACCTTTTTAAGTGAACTGCGCGAGAGGAAAAAAGACCCTTTTGTCGTTAATTATTTCAAGCTGATTAAAAACCAGCTACATTAAAACCTAAACCGAAAAGAAATCATTACGTATATGAGGGGTCTTGCTCCTTCTCAACACCTCACTCTTTACGCTAAGATTTCTTTAGTACTATTAAAAAAACTTCTTTGTGTTCTAGTTCCCTCATTTTGCGACGAAATTATTAGCACGGGCCGTAAAAATAGCCGGGATAGGTCTGGTACAGCATTTGAGCAGAGGTTGGAACTTAAAGCTGAATGTGGAGGGGATGACGTCCGAGATTCAAGTTTCCACGAATGCTGATCAGCTTACAATTCAGTTTTTCTGGCCTACGGATGTCTGCTGACGCTTTTGTTTTCTCAGGTCAAGTGTGAAAGATTTTTCAGTAAACTCATTAGCAAGTTTATTTTTCAGCAAGCTCATTAGGTGAGATTATGAACTACAATATCAGACGATCTCTTGGAAGCATTCATGTTGATGTCATATGAGCGAAAGCTGCCTGACTTCAACTACGCTTTTGTCAGAGCAGTAGTTTTTTTCTTTTTCTAGTCCAGTTATTTTGTTTTGTATCCTATCAAAATATGTATTTTGTGTTCTGATTGAAAGTAAAAAAAAATCTCAGAGGTGTTAAAAATCCTACTGAAGAGAATAAATACCGTGAATATACTTTGGCCCAGGTTTTCATGATGCAGGACGAAAGCTGAAAATGTATACAGCTGAAAATACGATGCCACTCCCCTTTTGTGTGAAAACCTGAGGAACACAGAGTCGAACCGAGCATCAGGGAGATCAGGCACAAAAAATAATTAGCGGTATCTGTCCTCTATCCACTGAAAGTCTACTTCTTACTTAGCGGAAAATACTAATCTGCCTGGCAGCCCCAATTTCGGCAAGAATGACGAGGAGCACAATTTCCACTAATTATTCAAGGCCTTTTCTGATTAAAGACTAAAAAAACAAATTTCTTTTATAAGGAGGGCCATACGTAAGGCCGCCTAACCCAAATGCCCCCTTAGCTTTTTGCTCCCAATCCGTCTCTGCAAATAAGGGATATGTAACTATTTGGCTGTGATTTTTAAGCTTTGGCTATTAGTATGCATTATCAGTGTAGATCAGTGGTTCCAAACCGATTTCAGGTCATATCCCTCCTAGGTATTTCTATAATCCTGATGCCCCCTCATGATATTTAAATTTTGTTGTTCCAAATCTTATGTGTATTCATCCGAAGGAAGCTTAAAAGGCCATTAGGTTGGTATTTTTTGGGTCGTCCTTTAGGTATACTTTTACTAAAGAAAAATACCGTTTAAAACAATCCTTTCAACGAAATTTATAACGTCATTGTAATGCTATCATATATCTTATATTTACACTTCAAATGCATACGCATGTGACATCATTCACATGAAAAATGTTCTCTTTTTCAAAATTAAGGCTTTAAAGTATAGTCATCCAAAGGGAGCACGTTTTACCCGTGGCCCGCTAAAATATTGTCATACGTCATACCCCACCAGTGGAGTCTGCGCCTCACGTTGGGAATCATGGGTGTAAATTATTCATCAGTATATTTCACCTTCCATGATTTTGGTTTTCGGCTTTTTTGCCTAAATGCTCTTAAAATATATTTTAAAACACAGATTTTGTGGTAGCTCTTTATTTATAATTAACACCAGTGATCTAGTGTAGTTTCAAACGTTAAATACACAGCGGTTCTTATGCTTATATTAAATAAAAAAGACTAGTTTTTTCAACTGAAAGTAAGGAACGACATTAAAATTTAAAACGAACAGAAATTACTCCGTGTATGAAAGGCGCTGTTCCCTTCTCAACGCCCCGCGGATTTACCAGTGATCTAACCAGCTTTGGCTAAAAGTATATTATATCGGTAAGGCTGTCATCAGTACATTTCACCCTTTTGGTTCTGTTTTAATATTTGTTTCTAGTTCCTTATTTGACCCTAAGGTAATGTTTTGGCTAATTACGTTTTATAAACTACAAGACGAACACCTGCAGATAGTTTAAATGTCAAGTGCGATCTTGTTTTTCTTTTCATTTTTGTAGTCATTTTTGTTGCCAGTTATCAACATAATTAAACTAAAACGATATTACCATTATTTCCGAAATTACCATATTTCGTGGTAACTTTTTTGTGATAGCCATAGCATGATTATGGTAGCATTGCTTTATTTCATGTTTCAGAGTTCGCAAATACAGCTACTTTTGATCTAATAAGAGGTGTGAAAGTAATTACTAGTGATTTTATCAGCTCTGGCTATCAATATATATCAAAGCAGCCGTTATAAGAATGCAATTTCGTGACTAAATACAAATCGACTTCTGAATCGGTATTCATTAAATCTTAAAATGAATTTGTTACAACTGTAATCAATTAAGACGCTGAAGTACTTGATTCTTAGAGTTCAAGGTCAATTCTATTGAAATTAAAATCTGTTCATTTAACTAGCCTTTATGTTGAGGCCATGGTTGCAGCCTGGATATTTATCAGGGGCCTGATAAGTTGTGACTTCCAATTTCCTCAAGTGAAAATTAAAATAGCATGAACTGATTTTGATTTTAAGCTCTTTATTTTATTATAACTGGGAGGAGGTAGGTATTCAAGAGGAATGAACTGAAAACACCATTGCTTGAATTGAGACTGGGACTTTTCTGTCCTTGAAGGCCCCCATTTTATTTTCTTTAAATTTATTAATACAATTTATAGAAAGTGTGTTAGAGTTCAGATTAAGGACCAGTGAGAGAAAAAAATTGCTTAACTTAATGTGTATTATCAGTTTGAAGTGCTTGAAATAAACTTCAAAGCCAAATCTTCTTTGTACTTAATCTGTTTGTTGTGCTGATTCTTATCGTTGTCTACGCGTCAAAGCAACTTTTTTTGCTTTACCACGGTATTGTTTTGACAAGCGGAGAGTAGTCTTGGTCAACTATGGAAATGGTTTATGTCAGAGGAGAGCCTAGAAACTAATCTTCACTCCCCCTCCCCTGGGCATTTCCAGGAAAATATTTAACCATTCCATGTTTTAAGAAATACAATTAAGAAGTTTGCTCACCATTTTTCGGTGTTCCTGGGCAGCAAAGTCCTGTTACTCCTTTCTCTAATTCACAAGTTGAACCATCATAACCAATTATATCTTGAAACCACACAGCACACTCTCCTGCCGGTCTGCACTTAGTAGGCTGACCGTAAAGTTTTGCACAACCTTGTGCAGGGTATTCTACTTCTGGTTCATACGCAGGGTAGATCGGCGCAGCTATAGGTGCATATTTCGGCTCTGGAGTTTTCTTTCCTCCAATAGAGAGTGTTGCGAAACCAGACGGAAACTGATTATAGTAGCTTCGAAAGAAACCATCCTGACGCTTGACACGGTGTGGACATTCACCGAGAACAAGACCCACTAGGGGTAAGAAGAGTAATAAATGCATGTCTGAAAAAATTTTTAGGATTAGCAAAAGAACATAAATGAAAAAAAATGGTTCTTTAGCCTATTTAAAAACATTGTGATAAATTTCTAAAACAGAAAAGAACATACCGGGACATACGCAGAAGAATGGACCTTAGGGACTGGACCTCCCACCAAAGTCCTAAAATATGGGACATTTCTTATTGCATTTATCAACTGGTTGATCTGAAATCCTACCAGGTGCCCATTATGGTTGAGAGCTATGGGGGCTGCTACTGTGAAACAACTGGAATTTCTGCCATCTATGTAATTTAAAAGAGTTAAAGCCCTCAAAACAATTTTACAGTTTGAAGATGAACATACGTAAGTGCCTTTTCATGCTCGGAGTCCTACCAGTTGTCCATTATGGGATCCTGAGTGTGTGAGTTGTGATTTTTTCCAGGATCAAGCGCTAAAGTCTTACCACACTTTGTATACTCCACATAATATACCAAGGGTTAAAATCCAATACAAATTTGAAATAAAAAGTTTAAAATGAAAAATTTCTTACTGTAAAACGTCTTGCGGTTGAATGTTTCTTCACTAGTTCAATTAATATTCCTCATACAATATAGTAATTAAGAAAGTTTCAGTTTCACCAGTGCACCAATCAGTCAAGATGAATATACTGAAATCACCTAAAGTGTTTGTAAAAGTGGTGTGTCACTCAACATATGTCTATAGATATGTCGGTTCATATAAGATTTTCTTTTGTTTTTATTACAGAGCATGAAAGGGCAGAAACTTTCTCAAATTAAGATTATACACCCGACGATACTTTTAATGACCGTTGACGTAGCTGGTAGAGTAGACTAGTGACATTGCTATAGCCAGAGGTGGGAGCTGAGGGTCTGGATTCTCTTCTCCTTTTTGATATGAGAAATAATTAATATAAACTTATCTGTTTGATAATAGAATGGCTATATTAAACAAGGAGTTATTATGTAAAATAATTGAGATCAAGAGAGACATCGATTTATTAGTTCGGATATCAAGTTTGAATAGTGAACATGAAAATTACGCCTATCCAGTGCACTAATGCTAGTACTGAAAACAATATTAAAAAGATATAAATATCGTTTTCTGTATATCAAATAGGCCAACAAATATGACGCCCACAACCTGAATACTAAATTACTTAACAGTTCGAACAATAGACTTTGCAATTGATCTATCCCTAACGAAGCTCAAAAGAAACTAAATAAATCAAAGCCGTCAATCAAACGTAAAATGTTCTTTTATGAATATTTGACACTTGTTTTTTTTCCTTGTTTTATTATCTTTAACTGGCTCTGTATATACGAATCTGTTATTTTGTTGTAGGAGCAGAACTTGGGCCTTTTCCCTTTTTTTGTATTCTTTTTATACCACCAATTTTAGTTTCTTGCGGAAAAAGTGGTAAAGGTTAAACTCCCACTGTAGAAAAAATGTGCACCTCTTGCCAGACCGATGAATGTGACAATATGTTTCGTTAGCTGCATTCAACTTTTGCCTCAGGCCCAGGGGCGAATCTCCAGCATTTTTATTTGGGGGCAAGAGGGGTATATATATAAGGATAGTCAATGGGTATGGGATATAAAGTAATTTTTTCTCCTCAGGGGGGCAATTGCCCCCCATATAAACCACGCCCAGGCTGAGGCCAATCGGATAGTTTTGCAATATTTTTGACCCAGACCCTATTGCGTATTTTGACCCAGAAGCGGAGTTTTATAGTCTATATCAGAGAAAAATATTTGAAATTGTTGTGTCAAAGTTTTATCTCTAAGAACTACTTTCTGCTTACGAGAGCAAAGCTCCGCTCAAGTATGAGGCAAGCAGGCATCAACTCCAAATTGAAGTTGGACTAAAATCTGAAAGTGCTTATGAGGATTAACGGCTCCTGGCCCCACATCCAAATTGTATTTTTAGAGTAAAAAACAGAAAATTTGGAGATACAGAAAAGAGCGTTTACCCATAGGGACAGAAGTGCTGTCATCTACTGTTACGAGCCAGTACGGCTTGTGATATAGGTTGAATTTGCTATTTCACGTTCCGTGTTTAGTGCTAATACAGAGGGTGGTATCGCACTTCTTTTAGACTTTATTTTGTTTTCTCGTTGCTAAAGAAACTAGAGCTCATCCTTTGCTGCTCTCTGATGTGAGAAAGTTGGGCCACGGCAATTGTGATTTAGGTTGAATTTGCTATTCCACGTTCCGTGTTTAGTGCTAATACAGAGGGTGGTATCACACTTCTTTTAGACTTTATTTTGTTTTCGCGTTGCTAAAGAAACTAGAGCTCTTCCTTTGCTGCTCTCTGATGTGAGAAAGTTGGGCCACGGCAAGAGAATCACCTTTTGAACAGATACATATTTTGTTCAGGCTGATCAATAATCCTTGAAGAGCCGAAGAAAGTATGATACGTCTATTTGTTATGCTTCAATGTGAAAATTTTGAGGGGCTGACAACTTTATAAGTGTTGCTAAAATCGAAAAAGGAAAACGATTCTGAACAAGCTAAATCCTGATTCACTGCAAAAATGAGTCAAGTCTCAATTTGTTGAAAAAAACAAATTTAAAGCAATAAGTGGATCCGCGACCCCTCCAAAGGAATCATGGGCTTTATGGGTATAAAATCGGGCATCAGTTTTCTTCAACCAATATGATTCAAGGGTCATAATTAGGTTTAATGGGCCTCTACCCTCTCCTAAATCTACTTACTTCCCACTTAATATGCCTAGCATATAAAGCTTTACATCTCTTTGTTCGTCTATTACAAGTTTATTATTACTATTACTAATGCTAATACTAACAACTCACCGCAGCACCAAGCCGTCTGAGATCACAGCTACACACGCTTTCAAGTTTAGACCTTCTTTATTATACATCTGGGGCAAACTTTTAAATACAGACATTCAAATTCAAAAAGCGTCAAGGACAGATTTTCGCGGTGCTCCCGATGTTTCCTTCTTTATCTCCATAATTGGCTTTAATTTAGGTTTTGAATGAAGATCTCCATCTCCTCTTAAAAAATCAATTCCTACATTCGTGGTGGATCCAGCATATAAAATATGCATGCAAAAAACAGCCTATGATAAAAACCACTACTACTAATAACTCACCGCAGTACCAAGTCACCTGAGGCCAACACAGATATGCACGCTCCTCCTCCAACCCAATCTATTCAAAGCCTCCCTCTTTACACTCTCCCATGAAGTTCCCATTTCCTTTAAATCTTTATTTATGACATTCTCCCACCCCTGAAGAGGACGACATGCTTTCCATTTAGCCCTAGAAAGTTGACCGAAAAGGACAATCTTCGGCAATCTGTCATCCTTCGTACGCAGAACGAGGCCTAGCCATCTCAACCTTTCTTTCACTATAGCCCTAGAAAGCGGGATTGAACTACATTTTTCTTAGAGCCTACTAATTGAAATACAGTCAGTCAGTTGGGTACCAAGAGCAATCCGTAGGCAATTTCTCTAGAAAACATCTAGTAGATTTTTATCCGTTTTTTGAGCTCCCATGCTTCAAAGCAATATCTGACCACTGTCATCACTGTAGCTTCCAATATTCTAATCTTGGTTTGCAGACTTATCTTCCTATTCTCCTAAACATTTTTTTTAACTGTAAAAAAACACCCTGAGTCTTGGCTATTCTACTTTTAGCATCTTCACTGCTCCCACCAATTGTTATGGCACTTGGTATTTACCAAGTGACATATAGCGAACGCGGAATATCGGTCCCGATTATGCTAATTTATGCACTTCCAGATAAGCTAAGATGATGAAATTTGGCAGGCGTATCAGGGACCAGACCAGATTAAATCAGAAATAGTCGTTTTCTCGATTCGACCTTATGGGGAGGGGGGTGGAGGGACGTTTATTTCGAAAAAATGAGATATTTTTAACTTACGAACAGGTGATCGTATCTTAATGAAATTTGATATTTAGAAGGATATCGTGCCTCAGAGCTCTTATTTAGAATCCCAACCGGATCTGGTGACATTGGGGGGAGTTGGAGGGAGAAACCTAAAATATTGGAAAACACTTACAGTGGGAGGATCTGGATGAAACTTGGTGGAAAAAATAAGCACAAGTCGAAGATACGTGATTGACATAACCGGAGCGGATTTTCTCTCTTTGGGGGAGTTCGGGGAGGGTTAATTCTGAAAAATTAGAAAAAATGAGGCATTTTTAACTTACGAAGGAGTGATCAGATCTCAATGAAATTTCATATTTAGAAGGACCTCGTAACTCAGATTTCTTATTTTAAATCCTGACCGGATCCAGGGTCGTTAGGGGGAGTTGAGGGAGGGGAGCCGGAAATCGTGGAGAAGTCTTAGAGTGAAGAGATCAGGATGAAACTTGGTGGGAAGAATAAGTACAAGTCCTAGATACGTGATTGACATAACCAGACTGAATCTGTTCTCTTTGGGGGCGTGGGAGGGGGTGCTAATTCGAAAAAAATAGAAAAATTGAGGTATATTTAACTTAAGACGGGTGACAGTTCGTCATTTTTAAATTTGATATTTAGAAGGAACCCATGTCTCAGTGCTCTTATTTTAAATCCCGACCAGATCTGGTGACATTGAGGGGGGAGTTGGACGGAGAAACCGGAAATCTTGGAAAACCCTTAGAGTGGATGGATCGGGATGAAATGTGGTGGGTAGAATAACCAAATATCGTAGACACGTGATTGACATAACCGAACTGGATCCACTCTCTTTATGGGAGTTTGGGGGATCCCATGCCTTGGTAAGTTCGGTGCTTCTGGACGTGCTAAGACGATGAAAATTGGTAGGCGTGTCAGGGATCTGTACATTGACTTAATAAAGTCGTTTTCCCCGATTCTACAATCTGGGGAGGGGGCTGAAGGGAGAGGAAAAATTAGAGAAAATGAAGTTTTTCTAACTTACGAGTGGGCGATCGGATCTTAATGGATTTTGAAATTTAGAAGGGCCGCGGGTTTCAGAGCTCTTATTTTAAACCTCAACCGGCATTAAGCGTCTGATTTTCCTTTTAAATTAATCCACTGACTCTTAGAATTTTGCTAGAGCTCATGCCATATGAGCTCTTGGCTCTTCCGACCTCGTCACAAGTGCCATATGAGCTCTTAGCTCTTGTTACTAATAATACTACCAAGGTAAGTGAAGCTGCCCACCTGATCAATCTTTTCGTTACCCAAAATTAACTTTCCGTCTTTACTTATTCCTAGCCTTGAGCAATACAAATGAAGATCCTAATTTTCTGAGGTTTACGAAAGTAAATTGGGAGGTTTTTTATTGGAAGTACCTCCTAAACCTCTGTATCTGCCAACGATGTTCACCAAGTAGCTTATTGCAAAATCTTATATTTATGAAAACCAATAATGAATCTTGTTAGGTTTTTTAAATAAAACCCCAAGTACAAAAACCATTAATATAATTACGTAATTGGCAATCATTATGGCTATTAGATTACAAACCTGGTTTGTGCACACCCATGTACATTAGTTCAAAGCGTATTTCAATGTGCCTCAAAATGTCTGGTATATATGAATCAATCCTCGTTAGGTTTGTGAAAACCTTGACCTTTGCGTAGTTACTGTACCTATTTTTTTTTTTAATTTCGTACCACATACGGTTATGAGACCAACGCCCAGTCCTAATCCTGCCCAACCACTCCAAAAATTCCTTCATCTTTATTTTATTCTTTAGGAATAATTAACTCCTTGTTTAAATTTAGTCGTCACACTATAAATTGGGAAGTAACTAAATTGGGATTAAAATCGATTAATTCTCTTTCCTTTATTTGTAAGAGAGATTGATTTTTTTTTTTTAAGGATTAATTAAGCTTTTTATTTTAAGGACTATCTTAAGGATTTTAAGGTCACCCAAGATATTATTTTTGGCAGTGGGGGCGGTTGAGGGTCCCTTTAGTCTGTGCTCATAAAATTAATTTACGAGTAGGAGAAACTTTTTATTTGCGTCCAACTTACCTCGTGTTAAGGTTTTTCTCGCTCCGTTTCTTAGGGTTATATGTAGTTTTACTACTAGGCCTACTATAAAAACTTAAATTTAGGTGCTATGACAACAAGGCGGCCTATTTTCCCTAATTTTCCACTGTAGTTCCCATAATTTGTTCCTAAAGTTTTATATTTTCATCATATTTTGGTATGTTTCAATAGGATTAACCTAACTTCCTTTTTGGGCGTGTTCCGTATAACTATAAAGCACCAATACTTTTTTCGATCAGAAATAAACTAATATTTTTATTTTTATTATTATTAGTTTTTTTTCCTTATTCGGGCAGCTGCCACTGTACAACAGCCACGGCAAAAAAATTAGAGAAATCTATAGTATGCTAGGTTGTCAGTTACTGCTCCGTTCAGACAAAAACTGTAAAAGAAGTGAAAGTAATCTTAATAATAAAACTAATACTTAAAAGAAGAGTGAAAGCGTTTCAATTAAAGCTTTTAAAAGTCTTTGGCAACCCTTAAGCCAAACGTTGTATCACATTCGATCTCTAGAAAATATGGATTTGATCTATACGTACATGTCATCAGTAACTAGCTCGAACGAAAAATGCAATTAAACACAAATTAAGAGTTAAATAAATGTTTGTTTTCTGTAAAATGATATATAGATCGTGCAGATAATGTAAAAATTAGCTAGTTTAATAGCTACATTTAATACATCAGCAGTGGCAAATCTAAGGCACACAAGACATTTAAGCAAAGAGATTAGAATTAATAGTTGCTATAATTGAAAACCTTAAAATTGAATTTGAATTTCAGCTTGTTTTTATCAAACCACACGTCTGCGTAGTAAGCTTTCGCAGTAGTAAGCTTTGCTTAGAATCTTGCATTAAAATCTTGGTACAGTTGCATATACTTCACCCCCGAAATCTTGAGACTATACAAAATTTGACTATTTTGATGTTTTTTTTGATGTTTAATATATTTTTGATGTTTTTTTTGATGTTTAATATATTTTTGATGTTTTTTGAATTACCACCCGTCACCACCAGTCAATTCGTATGAAATACCTGAACCAGCTTATTTAAACTGTGAAAAACTGGCCCACAGCCACTCACCCTGTCCCCCTCCCGCTCTTCATATCACGGAACGTTCAAGATTTGTCCCAAAATTAACTATGTACTTATCGGTTATATAATAAACGCTGTAAAATTTCGAAACAAGAAACTGGTCAAAGAACTTCTTTATAATGTCGATCATTTGGATGGCGAAGATCAGATGTGGTAATAACCGGTTAGTTTGCTTTGACTAGTGATAGAAAATAGTGTCTCACTCTGGATGTTCAAGCTAAGATTTGGGGTTTGCCAGGGACCGAAGAACAGGCAATTATATTTCTCCAGGATATGCCCTCATTTAATATATGCTTTTCTTTACCCCCCCCCCCTAATGTGCAAATATATAGCCCTAATTTCTTTCTTAAACTATTAAATATTCATCATATATTGTTTCATTTCATTAGGATTAATCGAACTTCAATTCCGAAGTGTCTATTATATAATCGATAAGTACTATTAATTATGTTGACCATTTAAATCCCATAATTTCGCGCTTCTATTTTCAAATGTTGATCTTTCCAAAATTTTAAACCCTATCCAAAATTATTTACTGCGAACACGCTTGTCTATTTGCCAATTAGTAAGTCTCGTTTATAGGTCTGGTCTGATCGATTATGTTTCTATGCAAGCTATTTATTTCTGTTTTCTTTAAACTTTTATGAATAAATAATTCAATATAAAAATTAGTAACTTCAAGTAAATTTTCAATCATAAATACGAGGTTTAATTAATCAGCTAATTTTTGGACTGTGATTATGCCGCGGTTTTGTCGAGGGTTTTGCTAGTACCTTTATAGAGCATAATTGGCATGAAGCAGAAAGAATGTCAACAATTGAAAACCTGAGTGATGAAAATTAACCAATTTTTCTGCCACGTCGATTTCCTCATTGAAACATACGAAGTATTCATATTATTCATTAAGGTCACAAAGACCTATAAGGGCTAGACTTTTTTTTATCTACTATTTTATGCCATTCGTATATTTTAGGTTAAATATAAAAGCTGAAGGAAACTATTTTCGATTTACTAATTAAAGGATCATTTATTTTTTAATTGTTCTTATCATATTTTATTCTTTTTATTTGATTACTTAATTAATAATTTATTTTTAATCATTTTGATCTTAATTTAATTATTATTATTATTCTATTATTTTTATTTTACTGTGTTATTATTAATTTATTAAGTGCTTTCATTTATTAACTGCGTCCTCTACATTATTAAAAAAAATAAAAAAATAAAAAAAATCAATTAATGGTTATAACCATTAGATTATTTATATGAAATATAGCGCCCCTAAAATTTCTGCACCCGGTACAAGCACCCCCTCTTTCCCTCCTGCCCCCCCCCAAAAAAAAAGCCACTGACCCTGTCCTGTATTTTAAAGTGCCTGAAAAGACAAGTATGCAGCCGGTGGAAATTTTGCAATACTGTAGGCCTATCATAAATATGACTTAAAAATGTAAAATCTACCAGGATCTTGCTACTTTCACTGATCCCAAGTCTCTCTTTTATCCCCAATTATACTTCAAGGAAATCCAAGGCATTTCAGACTGCGAGTCTCATCTCGATGGAACTAATAACACCAATATTTAGACCCATAGTCATGTATTTAATTTACACATGGTAGGTTCCTTACACCATAAGGCAGAGGGGAGGGTATCTTGAAAGTCCTGACCCTTTCCGAAAAAACAAATCTGTACAATTTTTTCTACAGTATTTCATGTTTTCCGTACAATTCTGGCAATTTTTACCCCTTTTTCAAAGTTTTATTTTTTCTTGAATTCCAATATATGATGAATAGTATCTTTATCTGCAAACATTCCGAATATAATTGCATTCTCGTGCACTTTTTTTTTGTTTGTTGGAAGGGCTGGTTGAAAAAAATGCTAATGAATTCATGTTATTTTATATGTGGGCAAAAATTTCCAAGGGGAGGGGTTACCATTGGCGAATTGTGAGGGGTCATTTTCTGTGGGGAGGGTGGGGGGTGTTTCCAAGGGGAGGATTTTCCGCGGAAGAAGTTTCTGCAGGAATTTTCCAGGGGTAATTTTTCAAATACTTTTGAGTTAAAAGGTATGGTGAATATTAAGACGTGCGGGGGAATTTTTCGAATGTTTTTTTTTTTTGTAGTTTCCTTTTTTGAGATCGCAGGAACTTGCGGCGAGTAAGTTAATTGATGATAAAAATAAGAAATTATGTGGCTTTATCAAGGATTTTGACAGCGAGGAAAATCAATGAAGAGATGGGCTGAAAATGCACACAGTACAGCCCGGATACATAACTATCCTCGCCTCAGTCATAACTAAACCTTCTGGGTTGAAACTTTTGAAGTATTTATATAAATAATAATAATTATATGAAATTAAATTAATCATTTATATTAATCGCATGCATTATACTAATGATATATTTCATAGATGAGTCAGCTCGATGCAACTGGAAGCTGACTAAGAAAAAAAATCAACTTCAACGAAGAGTGCATGAGAGTGTTTTTGTGTAAAGCAGACAATGCAATAAAACTACTTCTGTAACAAAACCTTTGGTTATCAATGCAAATTAGTTCCTTCTTTTATAATGCCAATGGATTACAATGGATTCACTAAAAAAAAATTGAATATAGCGATTTAATGCTTAATTATCATTTATTAAACTGTCTATTGTTCTCATAAATCTGAGGATTTAAAAGGTAATTGACTTGCCGGAATAACTTGTCGGTTCCCGAAATTATTTCTATAAGCCTGGTCACGTATTCACCATCTGTAAAAGGTATTTTCTGCAATGGAAAATAATTATTATATATATTTTTTAACTTTATTATTTGTGAAATAGTCAATGAAAACGCACTTATTAACCTCTGTGAATATGGTATTTGACAGGACCGCATCCCCGATTTTTTTTTCGAGGGGGGGGGGGGGGGGGGTACAAAAAAACTAGAAAATACATCAAAAATTTGTTTATATAGATTTTTGTTACGTTTCTACGAGTCGGACAAACATTTCTGGGGGAGGCTAAACCCACCAATCCCCCCGGATACGTCCTTGGCGTTTGGTTTTACTATTTGAATTTCAGTTTGAAAGGTTCATAGAAACCTACAATTAGGGACAGAGCCTTGTTTTATTTTGTCTAAACTTACTTTTTTTGTGTCCGATCGACTTGCATTTAGTTTTGGAAGACGATTTATAAGTTTTAGTTGTTTACTTATGTTTTATGAATTGCCTGATGAAGCAGAAAAAAATTTAACAGCTAAGACTTTCCATAACATCAAGGGGCTGACTATGCGAACAGGTTGAGCCCCTTCCCCTAAAACATTGCATATTGCACACCTTTCCAGCTCTCAAAATTGATTTCCACAAGGTGCCCTGTAAACTCGAAATTGTAGCGATGCCTTAAACTGTCCGCGCTTTAAGATATTAAATAAAAAAAACAAGTTTTTTTAACTGAAAGTAAGGAGCAAAATTAAAACTTAAAACGAACAGAAATTGCTCCTTATATGAAAGGGGCTATTCCCTCCTAAGCACCCTGTTCTTTACGCTGAAGTTTGACCCTTTGTCACAACTCTACTTTGTAAAACAATAAAAACCTTTTTAAAACCTAAAAACCCGAAGGGTGCACGTCCTACCCATGACCCACCAAAATATTGCCATGCCCCACCGATGGAGCCTGCGACCCGAATTTCCACCTTATAATGTAATATCCTAAACCAGAGGCTCCCAACTTACTTTGGGTCATACCCCGCTTAGGCTATGACCCCTCCTGACATTTAATTTTCCTTATTCGAAATTTTACGTGTATCCACATGAAGGAAACTTAAAAGGCCATTAACTTGCTATATTTTTTCGGGTCGTCCTCTAAATATATTTTATACTAATCAAAAGTATTGTCTGAATACAATACTTTTTATACAATGTATGTCGTCATTGCAATACTATCATGCATCTTTTTTACTCTTCAAATGCAAATGAATGACACTTCATTCACATGACAACTTTTTTTCTCCAAAATTACGGCTCTGAAGTATAGGCAGTCGATGGGTGCACGTCCGATGGGTGCACCAAAATATTACCATGCTCCACCCTGGAGCATGCGACCCAAGTTGGGAATCACAGCCCTAAACTTGAGCTCATATCTGACGCTTTAATTACTTTAGACGGTTTGAGCTTTCATTTGAATCGAGCTTCTTTGGAACATGATTTCGCTTTTTTGAAACATGATTTTTGTACAAGCATTTAAATGAGTAAAAATATAACTTGCAACATAAAAGAATTATGTAGCAATTAAAACTAATAAAACGAATCACCGTAGGTGATAAATATTTCTGTTGCTCTTCCGAAGGCTGGATTTCCAAAAGTTGAAAATGCTTGGGTTTCTGACTCCTTTGCCAAGAAGAAAGTCACTGATCTTGAAGGCTAGAAGACTAATTATTTAAAGAAAGCAATAAGAAGTAAACTAAACAAATTGACGCCTGACAATTTGAAAAAATTCCAAGAAAATTTTGTCTATGGAGGTTGATGTAGAGGAAAGATTAAGTGCTATGATTCAAATCTTCTTTGACAAGGCCGTTAATGAGCCAATATATGCTCCCAAACACGCTGAAGTTTGTAAAAATAATGTTGGAGAAGGAAGTGCCCACAGCCAGTGGAACAGCGAAAATTGGTTTGAGGAAGCTTCTTCATGACAGGTTTCTGGAGATTCTCGAAAAGAAGAAGAAAGAAGAAGCAATTGTATCCAAAAAGAAAGCCATACAGAAAGCCGATACAGAAGAGAAGAAAGAATTGGAAATAGAATTGGACGAGAAAAAAGCAACAACAAAATGCATTTGGTTGGGAAAAAATCATGTTTATACGCAAATTGTTCAAAATGGGGATGTTGAGCGCAAAAATAAAAAAATTTGGTATATCTAAGCTTCTTAAAATCTCGTGATAAGGAAGAACTGGTATGCCTTTGTAAATTGATTTGTACAGATAGTAAAACACATGAAAGAAATTACCGCGCAAAATACCCAAGAGCAAATGCTGAAGCTAAAAGTTGGGGAATTTAATTGCAGTTACCGCGGAAGAAACTAGATGTATACCTTGACGAAATGAGGAAATTGAGCCAGAGCAAATATTTTCATATCGTATCTGTTTCCAGTTAAAATGTGACAAATCTTAGAGTTGAGCCTCTTCGTTCTTTTTACTAGTTTGAAAAATCTGGGTTTCACGAAAGGTTCACTTTGAATCCCGTCTCCAGGATCGCATCCTGAACAAAGAGATAGTGTTTCAATTTTTTTTTTTAATCTGAATCTCTAAATTAATTTTATATTCAAAGATCAAGTCCGGGGGACAAAATTGCGCGGGGTCAAGAACGTATTCCATCTGACCAATAAAAGTTTACCTGGCTTTGTTAGGCGCGTTGTTGTATAATGTAAGTTCCGGCTTTGTTGAGTATAATCTAAATTCTATGTTTACTGTGTTGCCAATAAATTCTTGTTGCCTGGAATCTTACAGTTTTTCTTGAACTACATTACATATATTAGGATTTACATACAAACTATATTAATGATAGTAAAACAATAAATATACAATTAATAAATACATTTTTTTAGAAGTAAGATAGTCATAGTCCGATATCTATAATAGGTTTGTCGACTAGGGAATACCAAATCCAATTCTTGCCCCGGGCGCTGGCAGGTCCAGAACCATCTCTGGTTTTGGGTCAAGCACTCTCCTTAAATATCGTGGTTTTCATAGTTTTTTCGTCATTTCAAACTGTTCCTACACGATTTACCAATTAATTGCTACTTTTTAGTTCCTCCCTCTTGCACATTTCCAGTTCTCAAAATCAAATTCTTGCTCGCATGCCAGGTAAACCTAAAAATGTTGCGATGCCTGGAATCGCTTAAACATTTGATATTACTTTTAGATGCTTGCACTATAACTAGCCAAATCATTGTATTTTTTAAGGAATCCAACTGCCCCCAAGATTATTTATAAGCGGCATACGGCTTTTTTATGCAAGATATTTTTTTAACCCCCCGTGCACCACTAGAAAAGACATGCAGGTGCTGAAGAACAATCTACAATATAAAACTACCTATTATTCTTAACCTAATCTAACTTTTATTGACTCAAGTTACATAATAATTTTTTTTTCAATTCTGCTTAAAATAACAGATACAGGCCTACTCCTTTTTGCAACAACAGAGAGAGTAAACATAGTTTCAAAAAGAAACCAAAAATTTCGAGCTTCCATAATTATTGACTTTAAATTATTATTGACATAAATTATTATTGACATATTATTGAATTATTGAAATAAATTCCCCCCTAAAGTCCTGCTTTATTAAGAAAGCTTCATTCTAGTTCGTTCATCACTTTCTATTCTTTACTAATGAATGATTGTTTATAAAAATAGAATGGGAAAACTGTTCTTGTTTTATTAAGGGATGATTCCTTCCATGTTCCATCAAGTAGAGGAATGGTTAGAACTTCTTATAGTATCAAGTTCTTTTCATTCCTCAGGTTTAGTTTTAGGGAGCAGAGAGGGCACTTGCCCCTAGCGCAGAAATTTTAGGGGTGCAAAATTTCAAATAAATAATCTTACGGTTGTGATCATTTTGTAATTTTTGAAATTTTATTTTTATTAAAATAAAGTTAAGGGCACAGTTTATAAATGAAAGCAATACATAAATGATCATTGAAATCAAATATAAATAAAAAATAAAAATAATTTATAATAATAATTAGAATAATTAGTAATCAGATAACTTAAATAATAAATTGAAAATAATTAGAAAGCAAACTGTAATTAGATAATAAATTGAGAATAATTTCGTTAATGAATGAAAATTTAGTTAAAATTCAGCCTGATTATTTTGTGGGAGACAGGAGGGCACTAATAAAGATATTGCCCCGGGCACAAGAGAGGCCAGAACCGCCACTGTCTGTCCTTAACTTGATTCGACAGGGAATGAATCACTCCCCAACAGGCACGTACGCAGGAATTTTTTTCGGGGGGCCCAAAACCTTCGAAACAGCAGATATAAAGAAACACTTTTTTTATTTAGTAGCTAAATAAATGCAAAAAGCACCTACATCAAAAAATACGGATTAACTTTAATCTTTAGTATTGTAGCGGATGGGGGGGGGGAAGACTGAAGCCTCAAAAGTACGTTTTAGGCTCAGGTTATGTTCATAGCGATTCAGAACCAGTTTGGATCTATTATATCCCACTGAAATGGAAATTTTAGGGTCAACAGTGCAATATGGGTGCTGTGGGGGTAGTTCTTCTATTGCAAAAACGTCGATTTTAATGAAAAATGATAGTTTCCAAAATTGATCCATTGAAAGCTGTACTTTATCCTGAAAAGGGGGGATAAACACCCTAATATCAAGGATAATTCTATTTTGCTGTGGAAAGCAAACTCTCTTTACGAAAAAAAATAACAGTACAATCGCTAATTACTTCAAAAAGGGTAATAAGTTTAGACAGAAAATGAGTTAATAATTGGGCTGTGACTTGACCGGATAATTGCATGCTGTAAAATCCCCCAAAAAAGGCTTCACACGTGTATCTAGATTCTTAATAAATGTCCTACTTTTGCCAGAAATCCCAAGAAACCATGGGGAAATTAAACATTTCACAAAATTTTGGGGGGTCGTGCCCGAAGGCCCCCCCCCCGCGTACGTGCCAGCTCCCCAATTAAACAAAAATGTTTGCCTGTTCTCCTTTATTTAAGTAAAAGTTCGCACCATTACCTGATAAAACATAGGTAGTAAGAAATGAGCTAGAATGGGGCTTTTGAAATGAAACGGATCTGAAGATTGCAATCAGGTAGAACAAATCAGCTAAATCGCACTATTTCCGTTCAACCCGACATACGGAAAAACAACGAAAATTAGACGACAAATGAGCAAACTATGTTACCGTTGATGATTTTGTCTTTTTGATTTTAATTTGATTCCATGATTGATGAATCAAGCACATTCATTTCCTCTCTATTACATGAAACTTCTTTGGATAAAATTAGACAAGTCATTATTCGGATAATTAGAACAAATATCTTTCCTGAGCAGGGATGTGATTTGCTATGGGCAAGGGGCAACTGCCCCCTCGAGACCCAAGTTTGTCCAGAGACCTCCTTTTGCCCCCCTCCCAAAAAATGAAATTTAGTTTCTGCAAAAATCTTTTCAAAATTAAGATAAGCTTGCATAATTCAAGTATCCAGAGAAACGGTCAGTTTTTTTAGTACATCCTTGCCTCGATGGTAATATATGACTCAGTTTTCAGTTTTAACTGTCATTTTCACTCAATTTGGGAAAATTGGCTCCAAATTTACCCCTCCCCCCCAGGATTTTGACGAAATTATGCCGTTGTTCAAAAGGATTGTAGATAGAAAAGCGGGAGAACTTTTGATATTAGAGATTATTGATTTGAACGATTAGTGAAGGGGTTGGACATGTTAAAATTGTTAATGTAACTTTGTCTAATTGCCCTTCGACCAAAAATTTCGAGGGAGTGGATTCAAACCCTATATCTCCCCCCCCCCCCCACCTGGATATGGGCTTGCAGGAAATTTAAGAAAATCGACACAACTTACCGGCTTCAGACTTAACCTGTAATCACGATCAAATATAAACCTAAAATATTCTTGGCCTAGACTCGCAACTCGAGTTTATAAGCCTTTTGTTAGGGCGGTGTCTCAAAGTTCCAGTTAACCTAAGGCTTTTTTATCCAACGCAAGGATACCGTCCAGTTGAAAACTCACGTATTACATCATAAAGAAAAATTCCAGCCGTGACTCGACCCGGGACTAAGGTAGCAGTTCATGGTAACTTGACGTCAAATATACCTTGTATAAAAAAAAAGAGGAAAGGAAAGAACATTGATCTTCAATAAAACGTCAACGACCCCTTTATACAACCATGTTTTCTTTTATTTAAAAAAAAACAGTTATTGTTAAACAAATTTGTATTTAACTTTGGAATATAAATATAAAAAATTTTACCACAAGGGTTCCCCCTTGTATTTCTTATCTATATGGACAATCGCCAAAACTTTCCCGGTTAGGTGGGAGACTCTCGAATAAAATTGTGCATCTAGGGGTTATGTAAAACTTGGGATATACTGATCTTCTCAAACCCCAAAAGTTTCCTCCGATTCCCGCATAGTAAGTCATATTTTCAAGTAGCTTTTTGGGTATGATAAATCGTTTGGGTAGGTGTATCGTTTATTTCGGAGTGGATACAAAATTGCAAAACAAGGGGGTGGGGGACGGATATATTAAAAAAAAGAGTTGAATTAGAAAAAAATACAGTAAACTTTCAGAAAGAGGAACAAACCTTGATGCTGAGCTACTTCTGATACTTACCGCAATAAATTCTGTATTTGATACAAATGTGATACATTTACTGCAATAAATTCTGTATTTGATACAAATACGAACAGTACTCCTAAAAATAACAATTTTGAATTCACGGCTCTACTCAGACGGCAATTTTATGATGATTCACACAATGGAGGAAGTGCACAAATGATGACAGTTCTCTTCAGTAAACTTCCTCTCCAACCAGCCCAACTTAAAACCCCCGTACTCTTCCTTTCCCTAAAAGGCCCTGATCCAGCTCGGTATTTCCAAAATAACCCTTCTCAATTTTAGTGTAGGTCAGACACTATATCAAACTAACAAGAAATAAATGTCAAGTTGATCTCAAAAGGAAAAAGAGACAATTGAAGAAATCTAGCATACCCTAAAAAAAAACTCCTAAATCGCCTATAATATTTTTTTGGGTTACTCCATACAACTTTATTGTTTATAGAACTAGTTTTATAATACTAGTTTTAATTTTTAATTCAACCAAAAAAATGTTATACTGTTCGTTGCATGGCTGCATCCAAAGGAGAGGGGCTGCGCGGTTTGCCCCCCCCCCCAAGAAAAATTGCCCGACTCGTAAAAAAGTAACAGAAAACGTTTGAAAACAAATTGTATAGTGTTTTGTAAAGTTTGTGTACCCCCCCCCCCCGCAAAAAATGCACACTCTCCCAACTAAATTCCAGGATACAGCCTTGGTTTATGACGTTCACAGCTTTTAAATTCATTCTTTACAGTTACCTATTTTCATTGATCTAGGCATTACACCATCTTCCCCTTTTCTTTCTTAGAGTCAACTGATAATGGGGGGAGGGGATAATCTAGAGTAAGATAAAATATTCATGAGTACCGAGTCCTTAACTTGGAGGGACCACAAGAGGTGGATATATAATCCTATTGTAATACATTTAATCCTTTAAGACCGAGGAAGAGGATGTCCATAAGATAGGCCCACTAATATTCCTTGGGAATTAGCCAAATATTATGGTAATCTGGGTAATCGAGGAAAAGCATAGGACTGTTAATATGGAACCGATTCGTTGGAGTACAAAATCAGGCCCAAAACATTTGATTTGGCAAAAAGGTACATATTTTTTTGCACGGGTGGGATTTTCATCAGTAAATATATTTCAACACAGCCGTTGAGCCGCCAATAGGCATGACCATCCGGTAAAAAGCCCGATGAAATCAGCCGGAAAACAAAAAAAAATGGTAGTTTTTCCGCCAAAATATAGGTGCGTCATCCAATGCTTAATTAAAAAAATTGGGTACTTCTTTATTATTCAGAACACATTTAAGAAGTGAAGTTAGGTCAATCCTAATGAAATATACATAAATGTGAAGAAAGTATATCTTTAGTTTATACAATAATATAATTGGGGCTATATATTTGCGCATTAGGGAGATGTGGAGTAAAATAACCTAGCCGAACTTAACCCAACCAAACCTTACCCCCACCCCTAATTTTCTATCATACCATAGCTGTGTTCCATCTACCGAATTATATTCTAAAGTTTTGTGTACAGGGTTTTTTGATTGAAAATGCCCTTAAAGATGGTTGGAAACCCTTGAATAAAGGTGTTTTCAAATTGTTGAGCAAGTTCAAATCTCTCTCTTAGAAAAAGGTATAAGAAATATATAATTCTGGCTTGATGAGCGGATAGATATGAGAATAATGGATCAAATGTCAGAGTTGTTTCTAGGAGTAGTGGGGAAAATTTAATTACAGCTCCCTCCTCTCGAGTCAAAATCTACAAAAAAAAGTCATATCAAAGCGAGAAATTTGATTAAAGTGGGCAACCCCCACCCCACCACGGTGCCCAGGGCAGCTACTCCCGTTGCCCCCACACCCAATTTGGACGTCTTTGCCAATAGTATAATTATATTGTCATTTTGGCGCAAGTTAAAGCAGCAGACTTGTAGGGAAATCCAATGTTCCAGTGGTGACCCCTTAACAGGGTTAAGTCTATACTGAGTAGGAACAACTCACAGATAATTAGCAGGGCTACAGTTCTCTTCAAAGGAGAGAGCAAAGTTGGCTTTGAATACAGAAGGGTATAGAATTAGTCCCAGGAGCGAGTTAAAATCAACCGGCTGCATGCCATGAATATTTTTTGTCACTGTTAATTTTGTCATTATTACTACTCCTATCACTAGTAGCAATAGCAGAGCGAATAGTACTAGTAGAGTAGTTACATAATTGGATCTTTTTTTACGTCTGTAATAAGGGATTAACAAGCAAGTTGGTTTAACATCAATGTTTCTTTATTTTACTCTTATAGGATTTCCTCAAGTTTGACCAGCAGCGGTTTTAGGCCTTGTAATCTGGGCTGGGAATGGTGGTAAGGTGGTAAAAATGTAAAATAAAAGGAATTAAATTCCATATGTGATAAAAACTGGAGGGGGGAATCAGACCCCCTTGCACAGCCTAGAACCACCACCAAGTTTAACATTTGCTTTGCAAGGCGACGATATGAACATCTAAAATTTGAATCGTAAAATAAAGTAACTTTCAAATGACACCATAACGACTTCTAGGTACTTGATTCTTACTGCAACATAATTCAACGGGATCGATCATAACCACCACGAAACCGCAAGACTCGTTAATATAGAATGACATAATTATTTGGTTCGGTTAGCTCAAGTACACCTACCTAAGAAATATAACATTTAAACAAAATGAAAAAGTTTTAGAGTGCTTATATTCAAGGCCGTATCCAGGGGGTTAGGGGGTTTGAGCCCCTTCCATCCCCAAAAAGTTTTTCCGAATCGTAAAAACGTAACAAAAGTGAATATAACCCATCTTTGATGCATTTGAAGCTTTTTTCGTACACCCCCCACCGCCCCACAAAAAAGAATCCTTTTGTAAGGTCCCCCCCCCAAAAAATCCTAGATATACCCTTGCTTATTTTATTTGTTTTTTGGCTCTCTTTCAATGGACCGTAGCGGTAATAAGGCCTTTTAGAGAGAATGGATTACCCTGCATTTCTTTTTTTTTTCGATGGGCAAATTAAAAGAAAAAATAAGTATAATTTTAAGTTTTCGCAAAGAGGTTGAAATTTATTATAGATTCAATGCATCTTCTCCTGGGGGAGGCTATTCAGAGAGATCCGGTTAAATTGCTGAGCCACGACCATTGGCTTCAATCTGAGTGGGATGGGCAGATTTTTGACTCCCTAGATTTGGAAAATTCTTGTCTGTTATTTATAAAGAAAAAAGAATTTTTCTTAGTGTTTTTATACACAAAGAAAAATCAAAATTCAAAATTACACCCCAACTAGTTTTTTGAAAATATATGTTGCATATCCTCTAATTCTCATGAAATAATACCCCCGAGCAAAACCCCAAAATTCAAGAAATTCCTAAACACAGAACATCCTTGTTACCTTCCAGCTGTGATAAGTTTCAAGCAGTAGGATCAATAGCAATAGCAAAAGTGTTATGTTATTTCAGTCAATGCAAAATTATTTATTTCATGTGTTTTTTTCTGGAGATAACTAATAGAGAAAAAAACAAATATGATAAACAAAGCTCTGTGATTAGTGATTTTTGGTAATTTGTCTTGAGGAGTCATCAAAAACCGAAGCGTATAAGTGCTTTATTTTGACATATTGCGTATATCGGGGGACATTTAGGATGTCAAATGACATTCTTATATAACCAAAATATGACTTAATCAACGTGATGGTTAGCTAGTAAAGCATGCCTTTCAATAAAGGAGTTTCGATTGAAGGCGTGTGCCACACCCACAACGGCAGCGTCATTTTTTGAATCAGCCTGTATCATCGCATATAGCTAAGACATCATACTAAAAGGCACTGGTTAAGCAACTTTTATTACCTTTATTAAAGTCTCGTGTTTTGCATTACTTAAATGAAGTAAGATAGTTTTAATTCAGCCAATTTAGCCTTTTGCACAAGCCTGCATTTGTCGAACTCCGTAATTCCAGGGACGAAAAAGGAGAGTGATCCTTAAAAACTCTCTATGCCCTCCTAGCTACGCTGATGATCACTCTCATAGCCTTTCTGTCTTTAGTACATACACCTGCACACAGGGGAGGGGGATTCCCTATGATCGGTGTGGAGGACCCTTCCCTTTCCCTAGAAAACTTAAAATAGTGAATCATAATTTTTTTTGGACACCATTTTCCTTGACTGTCGAGTAAATTCAAATAGCAACTAAAGGAAAAGTAATTAGAAAAAGGACCCGGGTAACTTTCAAACTTTTGAAAGGCCCTTCTCTGTAAACAAGTCTTTCTCGAAGTAACTTAAGTTATACTCTAGTTTGTGACTTCCTGTCTTTTATAACACATCGTCTCAAAAAACTCATAAAAAAATAGTCAACGCTCATGATTCTTGTTAAAACAAATCACGAATAAGACAGCATAAAGAGCTTTTAAACTAGGCAAGTATTTTGTAAGTTTGCATGGTTTTGAAATTTACAATGAAGTATGAATATAACCATGAAATTCAAATTCTATTTATCAAAAGCTTTCAAAGAAAGCGCTACTAAGACACAATATGACAAAAAAGGGGAAATTTAGGCTTGTGGGGAATTTTCCAATTTTATTATCATTGTAAATCCAGTGAACAGGCAATTCACGAGCTTAAATTCAGTTTAGTAGCTCCTCACATCCACTAAGAAATAGTTGAATAGCCCCGGTTTTATCCCATCTATTTTCCTTGGCCGAGAATGCACAAAATACGCACTTTTTTCTGGCCACTTCTTAGGCAAGAGTTCCCCCTGTATCCCAAAAAATTTTCGACCAAATTTTAACAAAATTTTCATTTATTAATAAAATTAAGCCTACTGCGCCCCCTACCTTCTTTTAATAAAAATAATGTTTCAAAAATTACAAAGTGATTGTAACCTTTAGACTATCTATTTAAACATTTGTGCCCCTAAAATTTTTGCACCCGAAGCAAGTCTCCCCTCTGTCCCCCCTAAAACCGTTTCTGTTGCAGTTGGGATTTATCTCTGGACCATTAATCCACTGTGCTTTTGCATGGTAAGAGTTCTGTGTTGCGGAACAAATTTCTCTAGCCTGAAAAACTTACAGGCTCAAAGAACCCCAAAACCTCCCAAGTCTCATGCAACAAATCGAAAATGTAAAACTTCATTTATTTTTAGGTAGACCCTAATGAATCCAATAATAAACCAAATTGTCAAGCTTTCATATGAGATGCTACTAAAGCAAATAAGTACCCAAAAAGTAAAGGTTTCACCAGGCCTACCCCTAATAACACAACAATACATCAAGATTTGATTGGAAAAAATACAAGATATGAAATAATAATAACACACATATGATCAGGGTGGAAATCATAATTAGTAGAAACCAAAGGTTGTGTTTCCAATTTTATTTTATATCATGTAGTCCAAGAACAATGCAACAAAACAAGAACTTTTAAAGGCTTTCAGCCTACTGAGTAAGTTTCTGATATTAGTTCAAAAGATCTATACATCCTCCAAAAAAGGCAGATATTTGGAATCAGCATCAAATACTCACCGTGCTTGAATATAGTCTTTCTTCTAACCGTTATTTAAATATGGCTTAACACGGCTTTACTAGATAAATATATAGGCTGCGTTTGACTTAGCATTACAAAGTGAAGACCCAATCGTCATTTAGCTCTTTAGCGACATAATTTCGCCTTTTTTATGCCGACTGGGAATAGTATATCGAACACCCTTTTTTGGTGGCACTTCTAAATCCAATACTTTTATACTATTTATTAATTAATTAACCATTGTCAGCTTTTGTTCAATTAATTAATGTTCTGATGATCCTTACCGCTCATGAGGGTCAACAAACAATCTTTGTTTTTCTTTAAATATATATACTCAATTAGCCCTCCGTTTTGAATTTATAACTTGTATGCCGACAAGGAAAACAACGGCCTTTTTTAGCATTGATTGTAAGAAGACGCCACAAAAATTGACAAAGATGCTCGCACCAGGGTTGCCATTTTTTGGTCCATGAACAAATCCTTGTTTGTCAAAATGAAAAGACATGGCAGTTGCAGCATACAAGCATGGCAGACTTGGCTAGTATGAGGTAATCGATTGTACAGATTCCAAATATGAACTACAGATTCCAAATATAAAGCGGCACCATTCACACCCTTTTTCGCAACCACGATGCTATGTCTCGCAACAGACTTTTGACGCTGGCGGAAGGGAACCTAACCAACTGGGAAGCCACTTTCCATCGGTACCTCTGACCCAGCCGAAGTCAGAAAAACTAGGACGGATGGGAGTTGATTCCAGACTGCGACTCCACACATGGCTTGACTGTAGTGCCGCTCTAAGGATATGCTGTAAAAGCGAAGCACTAGCTGGAGGAAGTCTCCGTATGGTCTTGCTCTTTTGTCGTAGAAATGTTTCGTTCTTAAATTCATTCCCGTCATCACAATTTTGTTTTACGTCGTATGTCTTCATGACAAAGCGTTCAAGGTCGTGTACTTGCAGTTCTGTCACTTGGGAAAGCTAGTTTGTCAGTTGACGGAAAGTCTAAGTCAGTCCAGGCATATTTTGCCAAGTTGCAAAGAACTGGCTCTTCGAGTGGTGGATAAAAGAAGAAACGGTATCACATCCTGTAAACGGATGGAAGAACGAAAGTTCCTGTGATTTCGTCGGCCCGAGCGATCCAACTATTTAGTGAATGGGAACGTACTATAGGTTGGTATCCATACCAAATGCAATAAATAGTTCGGATACTCCAATGCGATCGAGCATGAGATTGCAATCGCAATCACGTCTGTGTTCACCGTTCGTATGAGAATCGACGCATGTCCTTGTAAGACTGCGTCACCAGCGTGAAGCACAAGGCAGGTGTCAGCCTCTACATGTGAACATAACTCGGTGCGGTTCTGCTCTTCGAATGCCTGGTTAGCTATGCACGTGTTTCCAGTGGTGCAATATGCTCGTTTTGATGTTGGAGACCTTTTCACGACAGCATGGGATAGCAGATTAAACAATTATGTTTTGTTTGCATCTACTTGCAGAAATTCTTTCTGATTCAATGGGATTCCTGTGTTCGGAATAGCTTCTAGTCATGAACCCATGTTTCTCTTATTTCTGAGAGACAACTTTAGACTATCAAATCTGTAAACATGAGGTCAAGTTTCTCGACATATCTAAGCTGATACTCTATCAGCTCTATTTTAACGCAAATTTAAGCAGTCTGCAACATGACATGTTTGGACTTACGAGTGTTGTTTTTTTTGTGAATATTAGGTTTTTCATGCAAACTGGATGTGTTTTTTCGGTTAGTTTAGTATCAAAATGCTTGTTTTCTTATCATTATTCAGAACAATAGACGGAATTCCAGACATTATTACTTTAGTCCATTCTTACTTTCATATATCAGTGCCATCGATTACCCCAGAATAGCCAATTTGAGACGTCATGCCTTCTCATTTCGTCATGTTTTCGCATTTTCATCCGCCATTTTGAATTTGAGGCACCTAGCGGCACCAAGGTAGAACCTAGGTTATTTTTGCGTTTATATCCAGAACCTATGTCATCGATTTACCCATTGACAAACACGTATTTTCGTTCGTCATTTTGGACTTGAGACCCCTAGTGGCACTATGGTATAGCTTTCGGTATTTTTAAGCTCATATTCAGAACCTCTGCTGTCAACTACCCCATACTAGTCTATCTGAACGGCTAAGTCTCCTCATTTTGACAGACTCGTATTTTCGTCCGCCATCTTGAATTTCAAGCCACCTAGCGGCGTTCCAAGGAAAAATTTTACCTGCGTGTTCGAGCCATATTAAAGAGTATACTCGAAAATACATCTCAGCCAATTTTGGTGCTTTCCTCAAACACGGATGTATTCTGGTGTTTTTCGACGCTTTTCACCCGCACTAACATGGGAATGTGTCCTTTTGACATAAATGTGTCTGGTTGGCAACCCTGGCTTGGGCAAAGATGCTAAGTCAAATGCGCCTCTAGTTATATAGGGATACACTATAGGGGCTAAAAATGAAAATGTGGTAAAAAATAAATTCAAGTCTCCAGGTATTTTGAGACTGACGACTTTATTGCCAATATTTTCAAGCTCCTGAGTAGTGCACAATAATTTATGCTAAATGTATGTTTTTGAGCATTATATCTTTTTATTTTAAGATTTTTTTGCGGCTTCTTTTTCTCCATGTAATTTGAGTTTTCTTTGTTTGTTTGTCTTTTGTTTTTGTTTTTTTTGCTTAATTTACTTTAAATCTGTTTTGGGAGCTTTATTGAACTAGGTAAAAATTTTAATATAAAAGATTTCTATTCAAGAACGCTTTTTACTTTTCCAGTTTTAGTTGAAAAGAAACGAAAATATAAAAATGGGTAGAACTTTTAATTAAGACACCGAACTTTGAAAAACAATTTTTTTTTATACAAATACACAATAAACAAGAAAGTAAATGCAGAACATTTTAGAAACTTGAAAAAAACGAGAAATTATTCGACAGACGTAATCAATATGACAAAACCAATCTCAATGTCAATTAGCCAGATGTTGGAATGGGAAAAAAAACAAAACAAAATGAGACAACAGGAAACGGTTCAAAAAGCTTGATCGGAAGGTTTAACTAAATGTTTGTAATACAAGTAGCAGTTCAATGCTATGCAGAATCTGATGAAAATATTGAAAAAACTGAGGAGTTCTATTCAAAATCTTCATGCCAAAGAAGGTCAAGTGAGTGGAAACTCGATGTTTCTCTCGTTGTCAATTAGTCCCGAAAGAGCTAGAAATTCTAGTTAAATACTAATAAAAATTTAGCTACTAGAGCCAACTTTTTATGGACAGTTGTCACATGGAAGCGGTACTTCAGTACTTGGCAGCCTATAAATTTAAGAAGCATATAAACTTAAAATTTAAAAAAGAGGAGTTCCGCTTCTATTTGATTCAAAACTTTTGCATATGACCTCTTACATGATCCATGCATATGTCAGTTTATTTATTCTGTTTTTATGATTCCATCTCTTTTCATTATTTTCTTGTCTGTATTTTTTTCTTGATTCTCAGCTTCCTTATGATCCATCGCAAACCAAAGACAGCATTTTTTTCGCGAATTCTTGGCTCTTTTTTTCAAACCACCAGAAAAAGTTTCCTAAAGCATTTGAAACAGGCAAAACTGGTTATTTAGGGCTGCTTCTTTATTACCACCATTTTACTAGATGCACGCTGGTTGCTTATCTGTTCGCGTTTTACAGAATTCTTTTCTGTATTAGCTGGTATTTATTCAAGTGATATATCTTGAAATTATGTGTCCGTGTGGACAGAGGTTCGAGTCCTCGTGTCAAAGGTTTGGAACGGGGTTCAGTGGCGTGACTAAAAGCTCAGCCAGAGTCTACCCAGATCTAAATAGGTATCTGGAGAAGACAAACAGGAAAGGTTAGTGAAGCACAGGTTGACTGGCTTCTAACCATCCAACGATGGGTGATAAAACGGAGATCACCGCTGCCGGTTTGGACTTTAGATTCTAGTGGCGTGGCCTTTCTTTTGTTCCACTATATCTGCAGTCATATGGCGAAAAAGAAATTTAGTTTTATTTTCTGTGGCCCATTCAATCCAAAAATGAACTATGGCATCCAAGATTGAACAATGAAACTCGTTTGAAAATGGTCTTAGATAAAAAAAAATAAAATCAAGTTTTTTTTAACTCTTCTCATATCATGATCAATTCGAATAAAAAATTTGTCACGTTTTTACATCATCAATCTTTCATTTCAAAATAGCATCTTGTTTACTTTTTTGGCATTTTTTTTTTTTTTTTGTTACAAGGGTACTTTTTTAGGCAGTCAACACTTATCAAACAGATGCATTTTAAGCTGC
>NC_088871.1:37274279-37289279 GCF_032884065.1 Artemia franciscana
TCTGTAAAATAGCACAAATGGAAACCCCAAAAGAGAAAAAGGTTATCAAAAGAAGTATGGCTGAGAAGTCATTTTTCCAAAATTCACTACACTGCCCTCTCTCTACGTTACACAAACAGGTACATACAAGGAGGGCTATTTAAAATTTACAACAAAAAAAAATGTATATCCACTTTGAAGGTTGCCAGCTATACCATGCCATTAAAAAAAACATCTGTCACTGATTACAAAACACCTCTCTGTACATTACGCAGAAATAACCTGAAAATAAAAATCATATTCATTATCATTCTCCAACAAATGGCAACGGGAAGGGACCCGTTTAGATTAAGAAGGAGAGTTTAACTATAGACAAGTCATTATAGAAGGGAAGAACATGCAAAATATGAAACTAAACAGCTGAAGAACGAAACAATTTTATTGTCCTTGTCTTAAATACTGTTACTACTACTAACAACTCCCTACAGCAGCAAGCCGCCTGATGCTAACACAGCTGTACATGCTCCTCCTATATCGCAGTCTATTCAGAGCCTCCCTCTTTGCACCCTCTCACGAAGTTCCTAGTCCCCTTAAGTTTTTCCTAAGAACATTTTCCCAATTCACTCGGGGACGACCTGATTTTCGTTTGGCCCTCGATGGTTGACCAACAAAGACAATCTTTGGCAATCAGCCATCCTTCATCCGCAGAGGTGTCCTAGCCATCTCAGCCTTCCTTTCATTATGTCCTAGAAAACGGGATTGAGCCACACTTTTCAAACAGCCTACTGTTTGAAATACGGTCAGTCAGCTGGGTACCCAGAACAAACCATAAGCAATTTCTCTGGAAAACATCTAGCAAATCCTTCTCTTTCTATCGGAGTACCCACGCAATAGAAGCATGCTCAACCTTTATAACCAGTATAACTCTAGTCCACTAGCGATAGTAGACTGTTCATCTTTCCGGTTATTTCGCCTTTTTTAATACTCCAAAAAGTAATGAATATGCACCAAAAGATAGATTTCGGAACTTGGTCTTCTATCGAGCCCTATAATGGTTATTACTCAACGAGGCTTTTATGAATAAACATCAGTTTGTCCACTTCGGTACAGAGCGATCCATTGTTACCTATTTATGTAGTATACTAAGAGGAATGCACAAGACAAATTGAAGCTTTCATTGAAACAATAGTAAAAAAAAGAATCAATAGTTACTTGGACTAACTAACAGAGCTGTAAAATCCAAGAAAAACCTATTAATATATAAATGTGTACGACTGAATTGTTATTTCTAATAGAAAAAAGACAGATAAAAGAAAAATCAAAAGAAACGAAAAATGCTGATAATCCTTTTTGAATCAATACTCCGGGCTTTGAATTCTTAGGTATGTCTCTTAATTGGCAAGAAAACTGGGTAAATTTCATCAAAATCATCATTGTATAGAAGAAAAGAATTGTTACTGCACGGGACATACACCAATACAAAAAAAAAAATAAATGATGTGACTTCTTTTTTCTCCCAAAGAAACGTGTGACCATACACATGCAACACATTCTCCTTGCCTAGTAAAGCAGAGTAGTCTACTTCAAAATATTTTTCTGTATAGAACACAAAAGGAAACCAAGTGTGTATGCAATTGGCCTTTTTGACCTAAGAAGCCCCGACTAAATTGTGTTAGTCCCCCATAATAACAACAGTAAATGATGAATTTTTACATGACACACTACTGGAATGTTGTACAAGTTGTTTCAAAAAACTGAAAATTAGAGCACACTCATTACAAGATCTTTCTACCTCATCAAAATATTCAGTCGTGCATACGTCACGCTGGGGCCGTACTGACAGACAAACAGAATTTTAATACCCCTTGAAACGTGTGGCTGAAGAACTCAAGAGACTTCTTGGCAAAGGTCTCAAATTTTTGGAAGAATGCGTTTGAACCGAAATTGAAAATGAATTTGCTGATTGCCCTTCAGGGTTCTGTTATATTGCAGAATAATTCTGGCTAACTCTTGCCTGAGAACCTGCAGGGATTCATCAACAATAGAGAATCTTCAATACTTCGCAAATCCTACAAGAACCTTATAAGGCTGACTTCAAAAGGGAGCATGTTACTTCACTTTAATTTGACACGAATGTGAAAAAAAATGAGCAAATACGCGAGGCGTTTTTTCGGCTTTCATTCACAAACTATACGCAACTATTCACAAACTATTTACAAACTAGGCAATTTTTTTTTTATACCAGAAACACCAAACTCGTACTAAATTCACAGACACACTGTGGAAGAAACAGAAACATTCTCAATTCAAACAAGGTGGGACAAAGTAGGGAGAAACACCCCTCATTCTTTCATTTAAAAAAAGAACAACATATAAACAGTATAGTGGCATTCGGAAAAGTTTCCGGTACCGATCTAGTTTTGAATGTCTGAAATAAATTTAACCCAAAAGCCTAAGAAGCACAAATTCTTTGCAATATGAATCGAAAAAGCAATTCTGACAATAACCACCATAAATAAAAGAAAAAAGAGATTCACATCCGATTTGGAACGCTATCCAAAATTGCAGTTACAAATATCACACCTGGACCAAGGTGTGACAAAATAGACTAGAATAATCGATCTTGTGCGTCGAGCATAATAAGGTTAATCGCAAGTCCAGATTACAGCTTCGTTGTTACTAAATAAGCTAATATACAGGGGCTATAAACAACAGAGAATAAAAGGCGGAGCCCAAATCTTAAAAACAAAATCCAAAGATACCAGTGTGGAAGGATATTTCCAAGTCTTAAACCATAAGTTCCGAAATGCACAAAATACGTATTAAAATGGACATTTTTTTTCTTGTGAAGGGAGATAAATAGGGAGATTCCTCAGTTTGTTGTCCATTTGGCCCGACGATACGTGACGTAGTAAAGGTGTGTGCATTGGAAAAGCCCAAAGAATAACCTTAATTGGCTATTCTTTCAACTTTCAAGAGTAAGTTACATTGAGATCAAGATTCTGTTACATTGCTAAAATTACATTCTATTATATTCCGTTACATGATAAAATTGATTTTTTTTTTGTTATTTACAACAGCTTTTTAATGAGAAATCTACAAACATAAGGACTGAACATTAATACAATAGGCCTCACTAAACAGAAGAAAAAGAGAGGATTACGGGCAAAATTTATTTGAATTAAAGAAATGAACTTATTTTTAACGGGGAGGGCCCTAGAACAAGCAAGTCTTACTTTTAACTTGTATTCGAGTTCAAATTATCTCGTATTTGGTGTCATCTTTGATACGAAGAAATAGAAAGCACATGACATACCTAATGGTGGTATGCTTTGCAGCGGGAATTGCAGTAAAAAATACAAAGGCTTCGACAAAGAACCATATCACCTTACCATCTCATTCCATTTTACGGTCTTATTTGATATTGAATATTCTTATCTAATAAGAAGGAAGGCACGAATACAGAGGACACGCCAAGGGGCAAAAATACTCTACCCTAGGCAGGGTCATATACAGGATTTTTTTTTTTTTGGGGGGGGGGGGGGTAAAAAAAAACACTGAAATACGCATCAACGCATCAATGCATGTATATTCTATTTTACAAGCCGGATAAACATCTCGTTGAGGTGGAGGGGTTTCTCCCCTTGGGTAAGGCCTTAACCGGAGGCCCTTATATTAGCTCTCATTAACCTATAATGAGAGTCAACTTTCTGTATATTCAGTTAAATTAGCTTGTGAAAAATGGTCGACATTTTCTGTATTTTTTTGGCATCCACCTAGATTTTTATACGATATTTACGACAGAATTCTGGTAAAATCTAGAGTAGTTTCCGCAAAGAATGTTTACTGGCGTTTTCTACTAGTTGGACTCGGAACTTGAATTTATATAAGGTTCACTAAACATTTTCTTCTTCTTCTTTTTTAAACGTCAAGTTTTAATTCTGGTATAAATGGGTCGATACAAATAAAGCTTTTTCCAAGTTTTGTCGTTTAAATTTCTGTTAGAACTATTTTAAAGGAATAGTTTAAAAAACAAATTTTAAAACTCGTTCGAAGCGTTAAGATGCATATGAATTTTATCCTTAAAAGGTATACCGATTTAGAGGAACAGGGAAAAATTGACGGAGGCCAAAATACAAGGATGTGCAGAATTTTATTCCGAGAAGAGGAAGAAGGTGAAAATAGATAAAAACTACTTATGAATTGAAATACATGACATTTCTTTTCTTCAAAGCTTTGTCTGTTTTAATGTTAAGCGCTTTGTTGCTCCACATTTCAATAATATTGACTTTACTTTCTCTTTGTTCTCGACGCAATAATATATTTCATTTTTTCCCAATGTTAATTTTCGCCTCTTTTGAGCTTAGTTTTGGCAAATTGTCGTTAAGCGATTTTCGGCTAATTCTCTTCTACGAATTACAATTGAACCAAAGTGTTGTCAAAACAGCCTGAATCATTCATCAGACATTTGGCAATAAGTGTTCTTGTACGAACTGTTCGACGTTGGTTTGCAACATTTCAAATTTCGCTCCAGAGATTTTAGTCTCGAATATGAGCCCCGAATTCAGGACGAAAATTCGAACACTAATCGAGACTGACCTATTAAAAACGGTGCATGTATGATGGAACAACCGAGCGTCAGACCTCATGCGGTTCTTGATTGGTTTCGTAGGTCTTAGAATGGTGAAAATTCCGAAAGTGAGTACCCGACAATTTGAACGGTCGACAGAAATAGTCGCCCCCCCCCCGCACGCTTCACAAATTACCGTCCGAAAATTAATGGAATCGGGTGCTGAAGTTCAGCCTCAGCTGCCATACTCAATAAACCTCTTTCCGATCAATATCTTTCAAAGCACTTTGATAACTTTCTCACCGGTAGAATTCTCGCCAGTGCTGACGAGGCAAAGAAGACCATCAATTTGTACCGAATACCGGGCACCCAATTTTTACGCCGACGCAATTAATTGACTTATGTTACGTCGACAAAACTACAGTCAATCAAATGGTGCTTCCTTCGTTTAAATTTTATAAGTAATCAGTGAGAAATAACAGTTTGAAAAAAAAACTCATAAAATCGGAAAAGACTTTTGCAAAAACCAAAATTTAAGTTTCATATGTTGTTTGATCTTCTAAAACGACATTTAATCCTTATCCTCTCCTATATGGTATCTATGCAGGCAGGATGATTTTTGAGCATCTCTACTTCTTCTGTAAACTATTCTAAGACGTAAAAAATTGCATTAAGACAAGTCTACATCTGTTATAATCTACGGATGCAAGAAATCTTTCTGTAATTTTGGCTTGAGTTTGATTTTCTTTTAAGATTAAATGCATAATAATTAAATATATTACTGATGATATAAACTGACTCCTTTGCCAGGAATCCTTGTCGTTTATAATTTACTGTATTTTATTTCAGGTTTGAAAACATAATTCTAATGATTTGGGTAGGATTTGAACCTATTACATTTTTTTTTTTTTTCAAAGTTAAGATACAACCCTTACAAATTTTACGTTCTTTGAAACCGTAAAATAAGGATTTTTCAAAGTTTTAACACCCAAAATCTTTGGCCTTGTCTGTGTTTTCGATAGATGTTAACCATAGATACCCCGATTTTCGCTAAAAATGACACATTTTTAGATTCTCAGAGGACACATTCATGGGCCAAAAGTTGACAACCCTGCTTTTAGTCCTAAAGGTCGTATCTGACCTTTTATTACTTCTGATATAGTTGCCCAAAGTTGTTTGCTAAGTTTTTTTTAGTTAGGCAGGTTTCTGACATAACAAATTTCATAAAGATCCGATCACCCGTTCGTAAGCTAAAAATAACTCAATTTTTCTAATTTTTCATTGCACACTAAAGAATTCTTTTCTTTTCTTAAGAAATTTCATTCAGACTACAAAAAAAAAATTTCAGGACTTGCAGGAAACTGATTTGTATTTTTGCCAAAATTTGAATTTCAGATGTTGTTTGATCTCCTAAAGGGACATTTACTCCTTACCCTCTCCTATGGGCAATTGCCCTCTCCTTACCCATAATTATATATTCTTTCATTACCTCTTTGACCACTCCTTTGATAAAATCCTTTTTGTTTTGAAGATTGTGCTCTGGATAAGCATCGAAAACCTGTTGTACTACTGTTTTCATTGTAACTTCCTCTAAATTAGCTCCATCTAACAGCTTCTTCACTGTTGCAACCAATTCATCATCCTACCGAATTAAAAGAAATAAATAGGCCAAAATGAAACAAACTAAACAACACACAGAAAAATAACATAAAATGAAGATAAGCAAAACGTAACGCTACTAAAGTTCGCTCCGATTACCTACACAGAGGGGGGGGGGTGTCTTACATAAAGCAATATTATCTCTTGAAAGTTCTTCTCTGCTATATGGGCTAAACACAGAAAGACATAAGACCCTAAAAAGCCCCAAGCACTAAAAGGATTATAGTATACCCCAAACCCTTCTAAATAATTCCACAATACAAAGAATAATTAACAAAAAAACAACATAAAGTTTAGCAAGTTACAGGGGGTGTGGAGGGGGGTTCGCCACCCACCCTAAAGCAGTCTCACAATGATCGCATTATTGTAGACACTTGTTCTTCAACATCTGAAAATAAAATAATTTTGATTGATTTTGCACTGTCAAGTTTCATGTTAATGGCAAACTACTCGTCATGGGATGTTTGGCGAGTTTACTGTTGTATATCAAGCCCCTGATAATCTACAAAGTTTACAGAACCTGGCAAAAGAAAACCACAAAACAGAGTATCGCGGCAGGTTCAAAACAACCTAAAATACGAAAAAGTTTAACGTAATAGAAAGAACAATGTTTGTTTAGAGTAGTTTGACTGTATTTATAGTTTAACGGATGTTTTTTTTCCAATTTTATAACTAAAAATTATTTCCATTAAATACATGAAACTAGTCTAGAGCAAACACATCTGCTTCTCTACATGAGTTCCTATTACTTTTTTTTCAAATCTTATTGATTAAATTATTGAAAATCTTATCGCCAAAGCTGATGTTTTTTTTCGTTTCAACTCCGAAAATGAACACTCAATCAAGCAATTTGTTGCCATGAAATACGATCAAGCCATTATCTATATGTGTAAGGGCGGAATCAATAATTTCATCAACAATCATTTTATGATTAGCACGCTAGATTTGAAATCCTTCGTCCATGAGGACAGGGGTTCGATTCCTGGTGTCGCTGGTTATTTGGTTCGGAACGGGGGCGAGTGGAGTGACTCTAAAAGCTCAGCCAGAGTCAAACCAGCTCTAAATGAGTACCTGGAGAAATCTGGGGAATGTAAACAGGAAGGGTGTTTGAAAGTACAGGATGGCAGGCCTCCAGTCCCTCAATGCACTTCCTGGCTGGCAGGCCATGGAACTGAGATCAGCACCGCCGATATGGACTGTGAAGTCTATTAGTGTATTCTTTACCTTATTTTTAGTCATTTTATAAAGTTCATTGCCAGTTGAACAAAATTAAAACTCTAGTTATTACTAATAGTTCCACTTGCATCCTCTAAAAATCCCATTTGAAATGCTAAAAATCCTGTTTCAAATATCTACAAATCATGCCGAAAACTGAATTTTATAATCAAATAAAAGATTATCACTGTTCGAGTTGTTCCAAACTATAAATAATTCAAAAAAAAAAAAAAAAAACCATGGCTAGCTCAGAGCCAGGGTAAATTTTAGAACATATATTTTTTTTAATGACAGAATGGGTTAAAGCTACCGAGAATACTGACTACTTAGTTTCATATTAACCAGCAATTGTTAACACCTTTCAAAAAAAATTTTCTCGTAAAGCTTAGCATCGCTCGCATTTTTCACGCTTATTTCACTGATAATAAGGAGTATGCAACTAGAATAAGATATAATCGCAAAAATTGTCAAAAAAAGGGGATTTTATCAAAGCAGATGACACAAATTCTACTGAAAATGATTATAATCTTGACCTGCAAACTTAGTCAATATACAAAACTTAAAAATACAGCAAAATATATATAAACATAGTTTCCATGATTTAATTAACGGATACTCTAATCTTAATCTTAAAGATATGTACGAATACATTGATATTGACATATATGTCATTTAAGAAAATCTCCTTCCGGTTTGCAGGCTGATATACTGTAAGCCAGGCACCTGGGAATAAGCATGGACTTTACTTTGTGCAAGGAAAGGAACAATATGGAATTTCTAATTGTAAACCCTTTATTTTATAATATATAGTTTCAAAGTAAACCAAGTATAATCTTTAGTTTTGTATGGATGAAATTTCATGTTTTCCCCTCAAATTAAGAATATAAATTTAGATTTTTAAATCTAAAGTCTAACTAATGTGATCAATTCCGAATTATTATTAACGGATTTGTTTAATTCTAAATTAAATCTAAAAGAACGTAAATATTGCGTAAACTTCTTGTCACGGACCAAAAATATTTTATGACTTTCTCCGTTAATTTATTGCCTTAGTTGATTCGGCTTCTGAACAGCAAAAAATTCGTGTAATATTTACTCCCCGTTATAGTTTAGATTACTTACGCTAGGTGGCTCGTTTTTCTTCTTCTTGGCTGCAGACTTAGGCGTCTCGCTAGCAGGAGTCTTTCGCTTCCCAGCACGCCGCGGTGTCTAAAATTAAATCAAAAGTTAATATTCAAAATAAATACGAGGCAATTAAGAAATTACTGAAAAATAGGTCAAGTAGGTTTATAAAACTCCATGCAAAACCCTGAGTACGAAGCCTCAACTCTGAATCCGCGATCAGCAGGATATATAGTTAAAAAGGATTCTTGGAGAATTTTACTTTCGCATATGAACGTGAAAAATAGGGGAAAGGGGTAGGGTGTCGAGAATCATTTCCACTAAGGTTAGTTCTTAGGGTAAAATCGAAGAAGAAATTAGAAATAGACGCACTAAAATAGATTGAAACTCTAGAATGTTCGATCTAAAAAAGTACCATTTTTGAGAATCCTAGAAAAAAAAAGAGCTTAAAATAGCCTAGAAAAAAAAATCTTTTTAAGCGCGCAGTAAGCTTTATGTTAGCAACAATAGGACAAAAATATGTTTAAGAAGAATGAAATACCTGTTTCAGAGTGTACTTTAGAGTCATGAAGGTTACATACCTATTTTTAAAAATAGGGCGCCATATTGCGCTACAGTGCAATCTCAGTTTTACCTTTGGACTCACTGATTCATAAATAGAGAAAGGGAGAAAATTTACGAAATAATAACAATAATTTATTCCAACCCTCTTTACATGTATGAAAAAAATAAAACACAAATGGAAATAATAAACTCAAAAAAAAAATTAACAAAAAGGCAAATAACATATCAGCTACTTAAGGAACACAATTAAGTTATAGAGTTAAGTGGAAAATCGACAACATTTTCTCGGCCCTTACGGAACCTGTTCACAAGCTGATCCATTTATGAAGAAATATAAAAAACGCCATATCTACTTGAAATGTACCGGTTGCGAGTCCAAAGCGGCAACTCTTAGAAGATATTTACAAATTTGGAAGAATAGAAATCTAATTTTCTTCCCGTCACATATTGCGAAAAAAAACACCACAAAGGGACCGAGAAGAAGACACGTGGGGCAAAAAAAGCGTTGTCAAGTCTGCCCAGGGTTATTTTGTGAAACTGACCTTTAACTCGAGCAAGCAGTCCGTACTGCTTTCTAAGCTTTTCTTTCAATGCTGAGATAACAAGTGTTTTAGTAGTTTTAACATTTGATCCAAATGGGAGACCTATATAATTCAGAAAGTCTTCAAACGGGAGACATAAATCATTTCGGGTGAATAATCCGAAATGTTTCTAAATGTTGCCAAAATCCAAAAATTGGATGCCATGAACTTGGGTAAGATAAATTTATCATCAGTGATTTATTTCTGACAAAATTTTCTAAACCAGAACTACGAGATAGAAAAGCGTGGTGGGGATAAAGAGTTTCTATCGAAGACGATATTAAATAAATATGAATAAAAGGAAAAAAAGATTTTTTTTACAACATATTTAATACACTGTCTTGCTATTTAATAGCCATACCTTTTAACTATATTTCCTAATTTACTGTTCTAATTTCATAGAATCCCCACCACACAGTCATTAATAGCAATAGATTATGCCTGATCTTCTAGGCCCCGGAATATTATTTTCTATTTCATCTTCAGTTGATGACGGCCACTGACCATGGCCCTAGCTTTAGGCTTCGTTTTTCTAAAGTAGGTGAACGAATAGGTTTGGCAATAAGCACGCAAAAGATGAAAATCATGAACAATAATGTGAATAAACTACCTGCTGAGCCGCTGACAGTTAAAACAAAGGAAATTGAAGAGGTAGAGATGTTTAGATAACTTGGGAGTCTAGTAAGCACCGATGAAAGCCTTGAGCATGAAATTACCACGCGTATTGATCGCGCAAGAACCGCCTTTGATATGTTCAGAAACGTTTATCCTGTCAGTACTGATGTATGGTTTTGAAAGCTGGGCACTGACAAAATAGCTAGAGAAAAGAATCCAAAGTATTGAAAATAATTGTCTTCGAGGGATTCTCGGAATCAACTGGGCGGACAAAATTACAAACTCATTTATTGGAGAGAAGACTAAACAGCCACTCGTTATTGATAGTCATAAGAAGTCGGTGGCGATATTGGGGACACATGGTTAAAGTGTGTAGCAACCGCCTGCCTCTTGATGTTTGGTGTTTGATTCCTCCAGGAGTTCGACGGCAGGGCCGACAGAAGGCTACACTTCGACGGCAGGGCCGACAGAAGGCTACACGACAGAAGACGATGCCTAGAAAATGACACAGCGCTCTCAAGAACATCCCTTGATGATCTTTGGCCGAAGATGCTGAAGAGGTCATCGTGGAGAGGTATTGTTGGTGCCTTGTGTGCCGACCGGCGCGGGAAGTCCTAAGTTCTTAGTAAGTTTGCTTATTCTACCAATTTAAAAATTATCATTTAGACCTGTATCAAGGAACGACAGGGGGTTTTCCTCAATTTCTATGTTCGTTGAGATAATAAGAGCATTGTTACAAATTCAAATCCCCTGCCTGTCTACTAAAAACAAGACTTGGGAGCATTTCTAAGGAGCTATAGTTTGGGAGCATTTTTCCGTCGGTAGGATGATCAAACAGAGTAATTATATAATATTACCTCTTTCTAGAAAAGGAGATATATTATTAATAAAAATGTTTCTTCTTTATTACGTACCTTAGGTTCTTCTACGGCTTCTTCTTCCGATTCTGATTTTGCAGCTTCCACCTTCTTTCCCCGTCGACTAGGTGTTGTCGGTGTGGCTTTCTTAGCAGCTTGCTTACCTAAAGAAATGCAAATATAGAGTCATAAAGAGATAACTACATATGATGTCATGCTCAAAACTAAGGCCCAGATATCACATTTTTTTTCTTTTTTATGAGATAGAGTTTGCACGAGTTACATCTGCAAAGACGTATTTTATAACAGAAATAGTACCGAACATCAGTTTGTCCAATATATACCAAATTAGAGTGACATTGCTCAGACAAAACGAGAAAACTAAGGATAAATGGGTTATTTACAGCCAAAGAAAAAGAAGAATTCAAATATTAAAAAAAAAAAAGCAAGAATGAATTGTGGGTTCAAGTCCAAGGGACAACACAAAAGACAAGACAAATCTAGAAAAAGACACACAAAATAAAAGAGATGCCCCTTCTTTGTCCTTTTACGTTGTTCTTTGAAATTTTATTCTTCATTATGCACTGAAAAAGGTTGATTCAGATTCAGATTCATTTATTCAAAAATTCATATTCATCAAAATCTTCAACTTGCCCAAATGGAGAGACAAGCTCGACTACTGGGCAAGACATATAAACAAAATTTAACAATCCTCATTGATACAGAACAAACAAAAAATGAACCACTATTTCATCAATAAATAAAAAAAAAGAGTATCTTTAATGAGAGTATTTAAGGTGGAGTAAGTGGAGTGAGGCCAAAATAAAATTAAGAATTAAAAATTTTTACCAACCGTTCTTGCAAGCAGATTCCATTATATGACTTTTTAATCGTCTCTTGAAAGATCCTTTTGGTAACTCAACGAATTTATTTAATGAATATTTGTTGGCTATTGATGGGATCATATACCGGAGGTTGAAACGGGATCTTTCATTTTTCACCAGAGGAAGGTTGAGCAGAGATATCGGCTGAAATATTTGTATATCTTCTCTTTTTTCACTGGCAATTAATGAGCTCATCATTGTTTGCTATCCTCCGCTTTCTCGAGGAGTGAAAAAAAGAAAACAAAGCAAAAAAGTGTTTTTACCATTAGGTTAAAAACCGTACTTTTGCTCTTTTGTAAATTATGAACATTTGATGCGTACCATTCCGTATTGAACACAAAGCTATATGCTTGTTTTGCCCAAACTTTGCTTTTAGTTCTCTGTTAATGGATAGATATATCCTTATTAACTAGAATAGCTGGTGGTTAACACAAGCGTGCCAAAATAAAGGACGGTTATTAAACAATTGTCAAAAACGCGGGTAAGGCATACAAAAATAAAAACAATAATAAAACAAACAGAGTAAAAACAATTAGTGAATATAAAACAAGTAAAGTGAAAAGAAGCTCAGAAAACCAGAAGTTGAATTGCTTCGTGAAATATGGAACACGCGGACAGAGGTACCTGCCAATTTCAACGGGTGGATAGTCAATCAGATTGAGTTTTAGAGCTCTTCGTTTTATTTGAGTGTTTACATCTTTTGAGAATTACCCCCTCTCTATCCCCCATTAAACTCCATGGCTGAAGGACAGAGATCAGCACCCCCGGTTTGGACTGTAAGGCCTTCCGCCGCATCCTTTACCATCTTTTTACCTTATCCTTCCACCTTCAATTTTCACTAATATATTATATGAAACATTACAATATTCAAAAATAATCAAGCATATTAACGCAATAAAGTTGCTCAAACATAACTGCTGAAAAGAAATTTTGATATTTGTAACATACATGTTGCAAATAATAGCACCCTTTGTCCTAAATTGCTGTGCTACATTGAAGAAGCAACGGGGGGGGGGTTAGGGAACCCGCACCCTAGACAAAGATACCCCCACTGACGATGACTGAGCCCCAGAACCAAGCACGGATAAACAAATTTCTTATAAATTGTACTATTTCCAAGAAATAAGAACTGAAAAAAATCGATCGTTTCCTTACTTAGAAATAATCAAGCATATTAACACAATAAAGTTGCTCAAAGATAGTCCGTGTTACAAACGCAAGACTCAAGCGTTTCTGTGCTGTTAGAGGGAGCCCAAGGGAGTGCAGACAAAAGAGAAGAAGGTAGGACGGTGACAGTGTTGTGGCCTGTTTTATACATGCAAAGGTTGGTATTACTTATCACTGCTCCCTCGAGACAGAGACACAGATAAAATGTATGTAATATACACACCCAACTGAAATAATTTTATCTCCATTACTTAACTTACAAAAATCCAAGACTCGCTATTTTTCACCAATATGCTTACACACTGTGAAGATTTTTCAAACTACACCTAGCGTCTCAAGTTTGGAACCAACAATACTATGAAATTTGTATGTTTTTTTTTGCAAATAAACACACTTTCATTTACTTTTCTCTTCGAGCTTTTTATAGTTTTCAATAGAATGTCAGGTTTTAGATTGAATTAAAACTCGGCTTTAAATTAACTTTCATATGTGTCTGAGGAAGATAAACAAACTTTTCTTACTTTTATCATCAATTACTTTAGAGTTTTCAATAGATGTTTAGGTTTCAAATAATATGGATGTTTGACCTTTCTTAGATCTACAAATTTTTACTATTATTTTTACCCCCTTCCCCCTATGGATAAAAAAAGTTCGCGCAGCTACCTTTGAATAAAAAGGAAACTGATCCCTACAGTTTATAATCCAGTATGCTACCATGCACCAAATGTATAACTTCCAATATCAAATTAAAACACAAGTTCATACCCTTTTTAGCCGATTTTTCCTGTTCAGCCGCGGCTACTTTTTTAGCCGATTTTGCAGGGGTCACCTTAGCTGGAGTTTTCTTGACTGGTGTCTTAGAAGCTCTCTTTTTAGGTGTTTTCTCAGCCTCTTCCTCTTCTTCTTCTTCCTGAGAGCCCTCCTCTTCAGCCTCCTAATAAATCAAGAAATACGATTATAGCAACTAAACTCACATTTCTAAATAGCTCAGTCAAGTCAAATAAAGATATTGAGAATTCATGTTTGGTGTATAGGTCGTTCAGTGGATTTGGCATAGCTAACTACAACGATAACTTCATATCAAAAGATAGGCCACTCCTCGATGATTCACGACTAGTTTTGTTTTCTCCTTAGTGATACTTTTTAACAAACTAATTTCTCATTCGTTTTAATTTTTATTCATTTCCTTTTTTTCATTGGTTCCATGCAAATAGTCTACTTTTTTAAGCTTATATTTACAGTGCCCCCCCCCCCCCCTTAAAAAAAAACAACAACAACAATTTGCAAAATCGTAAATCAGCTTAATGACATTCAGAGGGAAAAAAACACATAAAAAGCTAATTGTTGGGTTTGCGATTCAACAAAGTTCTTTTTCTAGCAAAGGCAATTTTTGGATTCTTTTTGCACTTTTTTTTGCCGGTGGAGACGAAGCTTAAGTCGTAAATTCCGAAAAAAAAATATTTGGCAATTCCTCTTCGTGATTAAAACTTAACTCAAGTACTTAAAAATGCCGATAACATGGGGGCAAAAGATGAAACTTAATAAAAAAGAAAATTCATCTGACCATCCAAGGGAAAGACATGAGTGAATGGACTTCAAATTTTAGGAAAGTCCAGAAACCAAATGCAAAATCAAAGGGAATCGGTAAGACTTCTCAAAATGAGTCAATATACTCCGAAGACCCTTTCAGCAGACCAATATTGATGGAGAACCTTCACTGACATGTACCTAGTCCATCAATCACGTCGAAAACTACATTTTACAGTACATGCACTATAAGTCTAATA